>NC_047088.1:81234168-81534168 GCF_902459505.1 Geotrypetes seraphini | reverse complement strand
AATTACCAGTTATGCACATTGCATAGTACACTTAGGGGTGGCCATTTACACCTGCCATAGACCAGATATAATTGGTTGCAGCCAATGAAGGCCCACAGGCTGTTGTAGAGTCAGTGGTCAGTGTGCTCCACTGGGTTGCCTAAAATGAGGTGCCAACCTAGAGAATTGCTCGCTAAAGAATTAAAGTCCAGAGAGCTAGAGAGTTTATAGGAAAAAAGCATCTGAACTTTTATTTTAAAAATAAAAAAGAGCAGTAGAAAACTATTACATACAATAAGAACACAACTGCAATATGTAACAACTATCCAGGATGCTAGGACTAAACGATATAAGAAGTGAGATACAACAAATTTTAAATTGGAAGTAAACAATGGGGCTTATCCCCCCATCCCCATCCACAAATGTTACTTCTTTAAAGAGGAGTTAAAGACTGGCAGATGAGAGATTCAGAAAAAATATTAATAAAAAGGGGAGAGGTAGGCATAACCTCAACAAAATCTGCCTCCTCTAGGATTGTCTGATCATAGTTCCTCAAAGTAGTAAGGAAAGGGATACAGAAACAGATTCTATCATAAGACCTGCCTGCTAACAGGAAATTGAGAGTGCCCTACACACCAGCAAGACATCCAGCCCAACCTTCTGAAACAGCAGAAAATCATGCCAGACAGATTCATAGGTAAGACATCACATTTTCCAGTCTAACATCAAACTAGTTCGGAGATAACTGGTAAAGTTAAAAAAAAATATGGAAGGGTTAAATTAATGAACAGGGCAACTAAAAATGAAACAGAGGTGTATCAAACACAAGAATCCAGAAGCTGGATTCTCTTAAGGTACATGACAGCCCCCTTCCCCTTTCTTTCTACCTAAGAATAGCCCCATGATAGTGCATAATAACTTTTTTCCTATAAATACTAGAATCTAGATGTTGATCACTGTAGATAATTTTGGCGGGCTACCACGGTCTCTGTCAGCTCTCCTAAACTTCCATGTAAAATGTCCCAACACTTTTTTCTCTCCCTTCCTGAAAATAAAAGTTTACATTAGCCTTGGCCTCTGAATAATTTGTCAATTGGGTTTCTCATGAAGGGATGCTCACTTAAACTGGATTGCTCTCAATTACATATCCAATAAAACTTCGACCATGGGTTCTAACATGCATCACTAGTAACAAGAGCTCAAAATATTACATCAAGAAGTTGAATTTGTGTAGATCCACCCCTCATTCCTATGTGACATCACAACAGAGTTGCTTTAAAGTGTTCTAGCCACTGTAGATGGAGTAATGATAGCCTCTGCTGTAAAGTCAGGTAGGGGGTCTCTTGGACTAAAAGGATGTGTTTCTCAGTCCTGGTACTCTGTGTACTTCTTGGCTGACCCCTGCACTTTGCTGGCAGGGTACTTGCAGGCGTTGATGGCCATCTTGGCAAGGACAGCCTTTGGAAGGTCCACACAACATTTCTCAGCCAGCTCTACCAAATAGATGAGGACATCACTTAGTTCATGTGCAAGGGATTCGCGCTCCGATGCTGTCCAGCCTGGAAGCCCTGGGGCCACTTCTCCCTTCCACTGACTGCATGGGATCAAACAGTAAATTAAAAAAATTATTTACCTGCCATGTGTGTTATGTGTCAACCCCACCTCCTCCCCAACCCTGATTCTTTTAAGTTGAACAAATAGAGGTATTATAAAAAGGCTATATTACCACAGTACAGTATGTATCACTTGTAAGGACCCCCTCACCCTTGAGTACTTTGTTCATTTCTGGAGGTAAAAGAGATTCTGAAAAGACCTTCTAAAATAATAACACAGGGCCTGCAGGGACTTAAGACACTCAAAAGATACTTACTGGAGGAAATACAATAGAAACATTCAGATATTTGATAGGACTGGATTCATATAGGGAAGGAAAATGTTCCATAGAAAAGGAATTTCAAGAACAAGAGGCCATATTACATGTCGTTGTAGGGAGGAATGGACAAAGAAAACATGAAAAATAGTGAATCCCTGGAATGGCCTACCAGCAGTAAAGACAGTAAGGGCAAGTTGGAAGAAATAGGTAAAAGAAATGAAGGAGGAGGCTTGAATATTTACTCAGTCACATGAAACTTTTAGAAAGCCAAACAAAAATGCCTGCCAGTGGTACAATTGCATCAGGTTTCCAAGGAGATTGGGGTGTGCTGTTTAGCGCAGCCATGGTTAAAATAAATTTCAGTGACTTTGGAGAAGCTTCATATTTTAGACACATCCTTACAAATTTTTGGTGAAAAGACATGGAAGGATCCTTAGTGTGTATGATCATGAAAAATCAAAACAGGAAAGACATGGGTTGAAATAGTTTACTAATAAAGACCAAGACTGAAACATAATTTAGATATGCTTTGAACTGATAATGGAAGATAAGAGTAAGAACAGGGATGAGAGGTAAAGAGTAAAACTAGAGGGTACCACTGTTACAGAAAAAAACTGTATCCAAAGTATAGAGAACCAGAGAGGACAAATCTCTTCTGAACAGACTATATGAGCCAATTGGTCATTATTAATCATCATTTATTCTGTTACTCTTAGAGAGAGTCAGAGAACCAGGTTCTTAAAAAAGTGTTGGTTACTCACAAAAGCTCAGCCACTTCTCCAACTTCCCCAACCAGTGCTAGCAGCAAGTTGCGTGGCTGATGATACTGGTCCCAGTCCCTCTCTGCAGCGAACTTTGCTTGCAGCTGCCGACTAGCTCCAGTGAGAAAGAAGAAAAATAAATCAGAAAGAGGACAACCAGAGGAATTATGTAATGCATTCCCCATTTACACATAAATCTTTCACATGCTGTGATATCTCAAGAAATCAACCAAAGATGGACACATATATAATGTAGTCACATTTTGAAAAAGGATCTATATATAGTCCTGAAACTTTATAAAACAGTATTGTGTTAACACGCTTACTTTGATCCAATGTAAGGTTTTACACATCTCTATTTACTATCCCATCATTGGCAGTTAATGGAGAGTGGAGCAACTTATACCTTGAAACTTTGATAAGACAGAAAAGGGGGAAAGAGACCTACCCAATTGATCCTGCCCTCCTTTCTACTTACGATTCTTCAGAAACAAAAAAATTAACTTGGTACAGTATTCAAGCCAAAATCTCCTCAAGGGTCAGCATCATAGCCCAGACTAAAAGACGAATTCATAGCAGGATGCAACTGCATTCCTCTTTCCCTCCACCCTTAAGGGTTCTTAATACCCCTTTTCTTCCCAGTCAGCAAATACAGAGATAAAGATTAGCACTGAAGCACAGAAATAAAATGACTTGCCCCAAAGTTGCAGCCAGTGCCAGGATTGGGACTAGAACTTATTAGCTTTGAGAGATTTATAAACTTGCTACATTTGACCTTAAATGCTTTCCCCCTCTTCCTTACATGTCCTCAAGGGAGGGAGAAGCACTGAACTGAAAGCCTTCTGAAGCATCTTTTTCATTCTCCATTGTCCCATTGACACCAGCTTCCTTTAAGGCCATCATCTGGACTTCCTGATGCCCCTAAGTTGAGCAAAAGGATAAATCAGATCAGTGAAGACAGAAAGGCAAGGCAGGACAAAAATAGGGCCAATAAATGTATACAGTAACTGCCGAGAAGGTGAAATTTATTCAAACCTGTTAAATTTCCTTTCCTTGAATCTAGCTAGACTAGTTGAAACAAATGGGTAGTGTCCATCTTCTACCAACAGATGGAAGAAGAGGTAGAAGGCTGGTATAGTCTAGAACTCACCAAGGAGACCAACAAACTCAAAAACTTACACACTTACAGCATCTATGAAACAAACATGTTTTTTTCTATTACATAGATCTTTTTGAACCCCTGTTAGGTTGAATAAGTTAGATAGTTCCAAGTCTAAATGATGCTGACACTGTCATTTAGACATTGGGACACTGGATCATCTGTTGTTCTGTCCTTTGATACTTGGCTTTTGGAGGTCAATATAGGGTAAAATTAATAACATTTTGGAATCATCAATTCCTCTAACATATGAGGTAGTCATTTGTGGCACAATATTACATGTTAAGCCCCCTTTAGATCAATATAGAGGTCGTCTTTTCCTTATAATGACTGGTATAACCATCCAGATGATCACTCGAAATTGGAAGAACTGTGATCGTTTAAATTTTTCGTTCTAGTGGGCAAGTCTTTGCTCCAGTTATAGACTTGAAAAAAATGAATGCTGAGAATGTGGGGCATGGCAATTTACATAAGTTGATATGGGGCCCATTAGCATCTTATATTATCTCATTATAATTGATAATAATTGTGTGTTGATTGGAGTCAGTTTTTTTGTTTATTTTGATACATATCCAGGGAAGGGTGAGAGGTGATTTCTGAATTTTCACACTTGAATAGGAAAAATCATTACTTAGATTAGGGTAAGGTTCTTATGGTAATATGTTTTTGTGTTTTATTGAATAATTATTGGGAGGGTGGGGGAAAATGGTTGATTTTGAACATGCAAAAATTAAATGTGCTCTTATTGTATTATTATGCTTTTATGCAATGTAAACAGAATTAATTTTCCCATGAAATGTAATTTATTATGTTATGAAATTCCTATGTAACGTTATTTCTTATGAAATGTAATCAGAAATAATTTCCTATGTAACATATCCAGAAATAATCTCTGATATATTGTATCTATGTCTTTATCTATTCTATCTGCTTTATCTAATAATTATTTTTCTTGGGTTTTAGCTAGATTGTGAGCCTTCGGGATAGTTAGGGAATTTCTAAGTATCTTTTTTCATTTTTTTCTATTTTTATTGCATATTTATGGTATCTATACTGTAAACCGCTTTGAACCTCACGGTATAGCGGTATACAAGAAATAAAATTATTATTATTATTATACGTTGAATTTGTTGTATTGCACTGTTAAAGTATTAAAAATCAATAAAGATATATTTAAAAAAATCAAACTTACACACTTCACAGGTATCCTCTGAAGAACTTCTCATCACCGCTAGCTCAATGAAGTATCTGAGAGGACTACCAACATCTAGAAACTCCACCCCCCCCCCCCTCCAAGTACTTTAGATAGATTGTGAGCCTGTGGGATAAACAGGGAAAAATGCTTGAGGACCTGAATAAACTCATGTAAACCATTCTGAGTGCTCCTGGGTATAGAAAATTGAATAAATAAATAGATAAAAAGACCCTGCCAAAGGATGCTATATCCTGGGCTAGAAAATGAACCTTGGAGGCTTGGAATGTTTTATCAGGGAACAGTATCAACTAGGTTACTGCCTAGTATGATGCTTGTTGTAATATGTTATTTGATATTTTTTTTTGATTTGGTGTTCATATATGCTTTTATCAGAAGTTTATATATTTATATTGTTATTTTTTGATTTTGTATGTAAGAATCTTTGGAAGGAGAAATTAGGTCCTTACCTGCTAATTTTCATTCTTTTAGTCCCTCCAGACTGGCACAGAAACAGATGGGACATACCAAAGCTGCACCAATCAAGGGTGAGACCCCCGAAGGGCCGCCACTAAAACCCGCTCACCGAACACCACACCTCGACACGCCTGAACATCCATATGGTAGTGCCGCATAAAGGAATAGAGAGAAGACCAAATTGCAGCTTTACAGATCTCCACCGGAGGTACAAGAGAAGACTGCCCAAGAAGCTGCCTGACCCCGAGTAGAATGAGCTTTGAGAAATTCTGGAACAGGCTTCTTTTGAAGAAGGTATACCAAAGCAATAGCTCCTTAATCCATCACACAATGGTAACTTTGGAAGCACCATCCCCTTTACAAGGACCTGCTAAGACGATAAAAAAACAATTCGATTTCTGGAATTCCTGGGTTCTCTGAACATATGGGTGAAGGACCCTACGGACATCCAATTTGTGCAACTGTCTCTGCTCCAGAGCCCTCCTGACTACCGAAGACTGGGAGGACCAAGGACTGGTTGACATGAAAAGGCGAAACCACCTTCGGCAGAAAGGAGGGAACCTGCTGCAACATAACCGAGAGAACTCCAGGAAAGGCGGCTACAAGAGAAAGCCTGCAGTTCAGACACGCATCTCGCGGAAGTAATGGCCAGCAGGAAGACTGCCTTAAGGGTAAGGTCCTTCAATGTATAGGAACTGAGAGACTCAAACAGAAGATGAACGAGCACAGAGAAAATCAGATTGAGGTTCCAGGCAGGAACCGAAGGCCTAACAGGTGGTCGGAGCAATTTCACAGCTCTCGGGAATCTGATCACATTCGGAGAAGAGGCCAACCGCCAACCATGCAAGAGACAGTGAAAGGAAGACAGCAATCTACACCCTAAAAGAGGACCAGGTGAGGCCGCACTCCAGGCCATCCTGCAGAAACAACAAGATATGAGGCAAAGTAGCATGGAGGGGCTTAACCTGCTGCGAAGAGCATCTCTCCTCAAAGAGACATCAAACAAGAGGATGAAAGTCTCCAAGACCCTAATAGAGTGGAGATAATCTTATCTGAATATCCCTTCTTCCTCAGGCGAGTCCTTTCAAGAACCAAGCCGTAAGACAAAAGGGACCCGGATCGAACATTTGAATGGGACCCTAAGACAGAAGATCGGGTGACAGGGGCAGTGGGAGAGAATCTGCCACGAGTAGACGAAGCAGATCTGCGTACCACGAGCGCCTGGGTCAAGTCTTAGCCACCAGGATCACGGGCAATCTGAAGATGAACTCTGCGCCCTCCGCTCCCTCACTCCCCCTGCCGAGCTATGCGTGTGCAAAGCAGACCCCAGTATGTCGACACCCAAAGCCGGATCTCCCTCGAGGCAGCTGGAATATTTTGTGCACCTGCCAGCCGCATCCACCGATCGGTGCCCACAAAAAGGGCACTTTTTCTGCTTTTTTAAGCACTCATAATGAAAGTGCCAAAAACCCACGCACAACAACACTGTGTAAAAACGGTGGCCTCAGGACTCTTTGTAAAATTTATTTTTAATATAACGCTCCTTTATTTCTTGTGTCTTTTATTTTCTCTTTTTATTTCTTCTCACAGCCAACCAGCTGTATTAAGAAAAAGCAGACCCCACAGGTGCTCTAAACTGTAGTCAGGGCAAGGCATACCTGAGGGTCCTCAGATTCAGAAAAACCTGGGGAGGTGGTGGAAAAGGGGGGAGGGACTCGACCCTTCCAAGTGTGACACCCCAAGAGGGTCCCCCAAGCTCAGTTTGGACAGACAAAGGGACAAGAAAGATTCACTAACCAGATCCAACAGGCCTTAACAAACCTCAGCACAGACTGCACAAACGGACCACTCCACCTACTGGAGACTGAGAAAAGACTGATTGTAAGAGGGGCTGCACAGCACACTTGTACTGATGCCAAAAGTCAGAGTCTCAGTCTCCACCTCCTGGCACATGAGCGTAAACCTATCCATTTCTATGCAGATCTAGAGGGACAATAAAGATACAATGTATATTATTTATTTTATTAAAGACTTCTGAAGAAGGTACTGTGTATTGTACCAAAACGCTTGCTGCGTTAGGTCTTGAATCTTACCCACAGTAAAAATCTGGCTTGGAACATACCTCAATATACCCACTTGTTTATTTTCTGATAACTGGGAGAGCCATTTTAACAGACTTCTCAACAAGTCTGATATGTTTAAGTGCCCCAGGTACATTCACATGTACTCATAGTTAAATATCCTCTTTTCTTTCTTTTCTTTTTTTTGGGTGGGAGGGGGTGATTTTTATGGTTTTTGAAAATTTGGTCTATGCTGTATTATTGTTCTTGTGGTTTTCGATTATGCTTTTGACCAATAAACAGTTTTGTACATAAACATTTGTACATGTGGCTTCCTGAGATTATTCATGTGCAAGAACAGTTTATGCACATTACAAACACAAATCAATATCATACAAAATGTTAATTGCTGTCAGCCTTATTTTCCAAAAAGGTGATAAAAATTACTTTTAATGCACCTTAATGGCGCATGCATGTGATATATCATCTCATCTGCCCCGTATAAAAAGAACTAGCACCCCGAGGTTGTGAGTTCAATTCCCACTCCAGCTCCTTGTGATTCTGGGCAAGTCACTTAACACTTCATTGCCCCATGTACAAAGTAAGTACTTATCTAAAATATGCAAGCCATTTCGATTGTAACCACACAGAAAAAGCCTATATCAAGTCCTTTACCCTTTACATCCATTTGACAAAAAAAATACATGTAGCTGGTTTACCTCTGACTGAGCGTCCTTGCTCATCTTAGTAGCTAAAGGGAGGAAACAAGGAAAATATAATAAAAATGCTAAAACCAACAAAGAGAACCTCAGTAACTCAGTTCTCCTCCATTCTCAGCCACATGTCCTCCCTTATTTATTTCCGACTTCCCAGTCTCTCACCGACCTAAGCAATAAGCATCATGTAATTATACATAGCCTTCGCAAGCACTACAAAATGAAGTGTGTCTTCCGCCCTCCCATCACAGGAAGCTGTGATCACAGGATGGGGGTGGGGAAAATTATAGCCAATCATAATCCAACATCAATCCGCTCTTTTCTTTTAAAGACACACAGAGTTTAACACGAAAACTTAGCAGACAAGTCAGTCTTCTGCTATTGGATCTGGAGAATGGAGAGATAGACGTGCATTTAAATTTGATACCACAGAGGTTGAAAATATGGAAGGAAACTTAGACAAAATACGTCTTAATATGTGTATAGTAAAACTTGCAGGGTTACCATATGGCTAAAGAACAAAGAGGACGGATTGAGACAATCGGGTTTTACTTCCATTGAAAGCAATGGAAGTAAAACCCGGATGTGTCAATCCGTCCTCTTTTTTTTCTGGAGCCATATGGAACCCCTATGAGGAAACCTATTTGCTATTTCTGAGTTAGCAAAACATGTTAAAGACCCCTCATGTGGTAGTTAAGTGATGGCAAAATCAATTTTTATCCTTGGGAAGATAAGTAAACAAAAGTTCCTAGGCGAAACCTGAACAACCCAGAAACAAAGGGTTTATTGTGGGCTGCCTACACTCTGTACTTTAAACCCTGCCAGCTCTCTCTACCCCCCACTCTCTTTAAAGTTTAACTCTTTCATTACTTTTGCAGTAGTTCCGCTGGTAGCCCCTGAATCAACAGGCAAAGTTTTGAATTTTTCTGGAGTCGTTTCCCAGTACTTGTAGTCCTTTCATTCTCCATTTTGCTTGAGTCTCCTTTAGTATTTTCAACCTCTGCGCATTCAGGTAGAAAATTTTCATACCATCAGAAAACGTCCAGATTGTACAGTAACAAAAAAAAAAAAAAGGGAGGGGGGAGGGAGGAATTCAGATAAGACTCGGTTAAAAATCCAACACAGGATCTTTGTAACTTTTGTTCCCCGTCGTCTGGACTTTGTACTTGTTTTACCAGAGAAAATAGCACAACATTATCCTGGTGGGGTTTTGTGTTTGTTTTTACAGCAAAATGGGACAATCTGCAGAGACATTTTGACCAAGAAGCTGAAAAGGTAAGACAGCCATTGTCACGCTGAATGTAAAAATTTTGTCCTGGGTCAAACTTTACCAAATGGAATAATGGCTAAAAATCCCTTACTTGCATACTGTAGTAACATAAATATGTATAAAACAAGTCTAAAATATTAACCTTGAGAAAATTAAAAGAGTTTTGCTAAATATATACATTTGTTTCTTTTTAATTCTGCAAGTTGAGGAACAGTAAGTTAAGAAAATAATATAAAATCTTCACAGTATTAAGTGAAAATTGTACCAGGAGAAAAAGACAAATATATAAAATAAGGTCAGGAATCAAACCTAGCTTCAACTCTTTTTCTGTTCACCTTACTAACTGAAAATACAATTGTTACATTATTAAATTACTAAGAGGAATTATTTCCATGGAAAGGGACATGCTGTGGATAGTGAAAGCATCTATTATTTACCTGTCTGGAATTTGTCTGCCCTTTCCACAGGTACAGATTAGAGAGTTGCGCGGGGATAGAAATCCCGCCCGTCCCAACCAGAATCCCCTCTGACCCCGTGAGGAATCCCTTCCATCCCCGCCCGACCCCGTGAGGACTCCCTTCCATCCCCGCCCGACCCTGTGAAGAATCCCCTCCCGTCCCTGTGAAGAATCCCCTCCGTCCCTGTGAGGAATCTCCTCTGTCCCCGCCCGTCCCCCTAAAAGTTTGCTGTCCCCATAAAAAGCAGCAATTACTTCTGACAGTTTTAAATTTTTTTTAAGTCTTAGTTTATTTAAACCAACAATAAAATACAATATAAACAAATAACAGTGAACAGAAATAAGAGATGCATACATCATTAGCATGTGACTGTAGGGTCCACCATTTCTTGTTACAATAAATGAATTGGATTTTATAAAGCTCATATCTGTAGAGCGAACAAATCTGGTTCCACCATCTGGTATAGGTAACTTGTGAGAGGCCCATCCAAGATCCACATATGGTTTTTAATGTAGCAATGAGTAAAGAATAAAACAATACAGCATCAAAATGATTTAAAACAGAATTGAGAAAGGCACTTTTCAGGACAATGGATGCATAAGAAAAATGTGCCAAAACTGAACTCAGCAAATACTTCATTTTGTACTAAACACAATTGGTGGCATAACCATGAGAGTGGGCTGGGCCTCCCAGTTTGAGCTTAGCCACCTCCCCCCCTCAAAATTAACATCTCCTTGGTGGGACATTTTGTTTTTCCATCACCTTGGTCCCAGTTTCTGCTTTTGTCTATCTTCTACTAATTCTCTTTCCAGGCCTTGGGAACCCCAGTCCCATCCTCATGGGAGTCCCATGAGCCTGGGGGGGATCCCTGCAGGAGTCACATAGACCTGGGGGGGGGGGATCTCCGCGGGAGTCCCGTAGACCTGGAGAGGATCCCTGCGGGAGTCCTGTAGACCTAGGGGGGGGGGATCCCCGTTCCCGTACAGACCTCTAGTACCGATACAGGGATCAACAACACATGAATTTTGCCCAGGAATACTCAAGGCTTTGGTTGTTTGAGGGCTTGAGGCAATAATAGTGCATTTTCAAAACAATGCATGTTGTTTTAAAAGAGCAGTTCCCATAGAAAAAGGGTGTGAATTCTGTGGGCAAGAACAGGGGAACACCTTTGTTGCTAATTCTCCAAGCTACCTATTTGTTGATGCTGGGGCAAAAAGTTGTCTCAATGGTTTACCCCATTCTGATGCCTGTATCTGTAAGAGCCTTTTCTCCAGGTGGTTTTAAAATGGAAAGTATGTTAGTGCTTTCTCCTTCAGAACTGGTGCAAAGTTCATGGGGAAAGGGAAAGGGATTGGAACTTTTGTATACCGCCTTTTTCTATTTATACAACTACACCCAAAGCAGTTTACATATATATAGGTACTTATTTTGTACCTTGGGCAATAAAGGATTAAGGTACCTGCAGCTACAGGGGCTGTTTTTGAAAATTGCACACAAGCATGTACCTCAGATTCTATAAACTTGGGTACGCGAATATCTGTCTAGCACACAGATTTGGGTGCACAAGTTATAGAATAGTGCCAGTTATGCGTTTAAGTTAAATTAAGTGCCAATTGGCTTTCAATATCAAAAATAGCCCTTAAGTGATGTTAATTGGTACTTCTTCCAGGCAAGAGTGATTCCCAGTTGCTGTTGCCTCAGACTGTCACGGGAGGTCACAGCAGCTGAAGGGTCACAGCAACTCTTATACCAGTGTATCGCAAACTGTGTGCCGCAGCACACCAATGTGTCTCCTGAGATTTCAGGTGTGGGGAAGAGGAGAGGTGCCGGCACTAGCTGACTGTCTACAGGACGTGCCTCTCGCAAAGAGAGGCATGTCCTGTAAGCAATCTCCCGACGCCGGCACCTCTTCTCTCTGCTGGCCCTTCTCTCCAGCACAGGTCTTTCTCTCGGTGCAAGGCCCATTTGAAGGGCCTATGTGCATGCGCTGACGTTGGCGCATTGACGTCACACATGCATGTGACATCATCATGCAGATACCAGCACACTTCCGGATGTCTCGAGGTGGGGACATTAGGTTTAGTGTCGAAAAAGTTTGCAAGACACTGTCTTATGCTTATCCATAAGTTATTGCATTTATGCAACCAATTTCAAACAGAGGAACTAGTCTTGCAAAGTGGGTCCCAGAGATGGGCTGCAGTCTCCTACTTAGCAAATGCCAAGCCCGTTCACCTCAGTCTGCACTGTCATTTAAGTCCTCTACCAAGTCCCAGATCTAATAGGCAGAACTTGGGGTCTTTCTGGATTGTGGACCCCAATCTAACATAATACAAGAACATAAAACTTGCCATGCTGGGACAGACCGAAGGTCCATCAAGCCTAGTATCCTGTTTCCAATATTGGCCAACCCAGGTCCCAAGTACCTAGCTAGATCCCAAGTAATAAAACAGATTTTATGCTGCTTATCCTAGGAATAAGCAGTGGATTTCGCCAAAGCAATCTCAATAATGGCCTATGAACTTTTAGGAAATTATTCAAACCTTTTTAAAGCCCACCAAGCTAACTGATTTCACCACATTCTCCGGCAACGAATTCCAGAGTTTAATTACAGATTGTGTGAAGAAATATTTTCTCCAGTTTGTTTTAAATCTACTACTTAGTAGTTTCATCGCATGCCCCCTAGTCCTAGTATTTTTGGAAAGAGTGAACAAGCATTTCACATCTACCCTTTCCACTCCACTCAGTATTTTATAGACATTTATCATATCACCCCTGAGCCATCTCTTCTCCAAGCTGAAGAGCCATTTAAGCCTTTCCTCATAGGGAAGGCGTCCCAAACCTTTTATCATGTTCGTTTCCCTTCTCTGTACTTTTCTTATTCCGCTATATCTTTTTGAGGTACAGCAAACAGAACTGCACACATCATAGAGCAATACAAAGGCATTATAACATTTTCATCTTTGTTTTCCATTCCTTTCCTGATAATTGCTAACATTCTATTTGCTTTCTTAGCTACAACTGCCACACATTGAGCTGAGGGTTTCAACGTATCCTCAACAATGACACGTAGATCCTTTTCCTGGACAGTGATTCCTAACATAGAACCCAGCATCATGTAGCTATAGTTCGGATTCCTCTTTCCCACATACTTCACTTTGCACTTGCTCACATTAAACTTCATCTGCCATTTTAATGCCCAGTCTTCCAGTCTTTCAAAGTCCTCTTGCAATTTTTCAGAATCCTCTTTCAATTTAACAACTTTGAACAACTTTATGTCATCAACAAATTTAATTATCTCACTAGTTATTCCTATCTCTAAATCATAGAAACATGATGGCAGATAAAGGCCAAATGGCCTATCTAGTCTGCCCTTCTGCAGTAACCATTATCTCTTCCTCTGTCTAAAAGATCCCACGTGCCTATCCCACACCTTCTTGAATTCAGACCCAGTCTCTGTCTCCACTACTTCTTTCAGGAGACTGTTCCACATATCTACCTCCCTTTCTGTAAAAAAGTATTTCCTTAAATTACTCCTGAGCCTATCACCTCAACTTTTTCTATGCCCTCTCATTCCAGAGCTTCCTTTCAAATGAAAGAGACTCGACTCATGCACATTTTTGCCACATAGATATTTAAACATCTCTATCATATCTTCCCTCACCCGCCTTTCCTCTAAAGCAGGGGTGTCTAACCTTTTGGCTTCCCTGGGCCGTATTGGACGAAAAAAATGTTTCTGGGGCCGCACAAATGCGCAAACGCTGCAGCAAGACAGAGGAGGGAGCCGGCAAGACACCTGAGGGCAGCAGAGGAAAACACTGCATCACCCTCGACCAGGGCCGCACAAAATATTTCACTGGGCCGTATGCAGCCCTTGAGCTGCAGATTGGACACCCCTGCTCTAAAGTATACATATTGAGATCTTTAAGTCTGTCCCCATACACCTTATGATGAAGGCCATGCATAAATATGTTAAAAAGTAGTGGTCCCATCACAGACACCTGGGGAACCCCACTATTTAAGTAAAAAAATATAAACAGATTGAGAAAAAAATCAAAATATCCACAATAAATCTCTCTCTCGCAAAAAAAAAAAAAAAAAAAATCTAATTTACCCCTTCCCCCTTTTACAAAACCATAGCATGGTTTATAGCGCTGGCCGCAGCAGTAACAGCTCTGACGCTCATAAAATTCCTATGAGCGTCAGAACTGTTACCATCGTGGTTGGTGCTAAAAACCATGCTACAGTTTTATAAAAGGAGAAGGGGAGAGTATCCACTACACTATGAGGGAAACCACTTTTAAAAGGAAGAAAAAGCCTCAGATCCCTGTCTGCTGCCAGAACTTATCTTGCTAGCAGACTTAAAAGGGGAAACACCTCATCAGCTGAAAAAAACCTCCTTCCACCCAATTTTCTCTTATAATATTCTGAAATGTTCAAGTTTAACTCATAGCGTCCTGTACACACACTTGACGCTTACAAATCTATACATTCTTCATGCATTGTGCAACGTGCATCAGAGAACATTTTACTTATCTTATGAAGTGTTCTAAAGTGCAGTTGAAATTCTTAGAACACTTCATAAGATAAGTAAAACGATCTCTGATGCACGTTGCACAATGCATGAAGAATGTATAGATTTGTAAGCGTCAAGTGTATGTGCAGGACATTATGAGTTAAAATTGAATATTTCAGAATATTGTAAGAGAAAATTGGGAGGAAGGAGGTTTTTTTCAGCTGATGGGGTGTTTTCCTTTTTAAGTCTGCTAGCAAGATAAGTTCTGGTGGCAGATTTGAGGCATTTTCCTCCTTTTAAAAGTGGTTTCCCTTCAAAAGTAGTTTCCCTCATAGTGTAGTGGATACTTCAAGAATTAAATGAGATCATTTGTTTTTTTAGAGAGAGAGATTTATTGTGAACCCCACTATTTCCCCTTTTCCATCGAGAATATTGGCCATTTAAACCCACTCTCAGTTTTCTGTCTTTCAACCAATTCTTAATCCATAAAAGGACATTATCGCAGGACAAGCAGGCAGCATATTCTCTACATGTGGGTGACGTCATCCACGAAGCCCTGTAGCGAACAGTCTCGCAAGCAAACTTGCTTGAAGATCTTCAAAGTTTGTGAGTACTACACCACGCATGCGCAAGTGCCCTCCCGCCTGAGTCAGGGCGCGCGTCTCCTCAGCGTGGCCTCAGTTCTTAGTTTTCCATGGAGCCAAGAAGCCCTGTTTCTCAGCTCTGCGCATTTACTAAGTGCCTTCTTGCACCGCGGCTTGCTTTGTTGTTTTGTATGGGTTAGTTGCTGTGTGACGCGTCTAAAAAAAAAAACCCAAAACCACCTTTTTGTTATTTTCTTCCGGGACCCGGGAGCCTCCGGGTTTCACCCAGGCTGCCTGGCCTCATTCGGCCGCGGCTGGCCTTCTTCTCTATGTCCCGGCTGTCACCGGGTTTAAGAAGTGCACACAGTGTGGTCGGGTGATCTCCATTACTGACCCTCATCGTTGGTGCATTCAATGCCTGGGTTCCGACCATCGGACCGAGTCCTGTCCGCACTGTGCCACTCTTCAACCGCTGGCCCTTTGTAGGCGGCGTGCCCGGATACTCGAGCTCTTCGGCGCTATGGAGCAGCTGGAGGACAAGACCTCAACTTCAGCCTCATCCTCGGTCCCGGTAGCGACCTCAGCCTCAAGGGCCTCAACCTCGATCAAGTCGCCCCTGGCTTCAAAAGCCCAGTCAGCCTTGCCCGTTAAGACCCTGTCTTCGGGTAAGTCTCCTCTTCCTCTTTCAGGTTCACTACCGAAGAAGCCTTCCACGGAGTCACAGGCAGTCCAGGCAACAAGTGCTGTCATGCAAGCCACTAAAAGACCTCCCTCCAAGCGTGCCTCCAAACATAGCAAATACTCTTCCTCGAGGTCACCCTCATTGGAGCGCACTGTTGCACCTGTCTGACCAGATTCATTGGTCTCGGTGCCCATGTTCGAGGACATGCTGAAGGCCATCATGACCACACAAATTTCGTCTGTCTTGGCCCAGCTTGCCCCTGCCTTACCCCTGCTCCCTGCGAACCAGCCTGAGCATTCTACCAAGGCTCCTCGGAACAAGCCTTGCCGGTCTCGCCGGTTGTCCTCGAGTGACTCCTCATCCTTCAAGGCCTGAGTCACCGGCCGTTAAGCCTCGATCGAGGCAGCATGCTAAGCTTGCCTCGTCCTTGAGGCACCTGCCCTCTAAGCAGCTGAAGGACTCCCTTCCTCGGAGGGGTTGGTCTCTAGTGCCTCAGGTCTCGAGGTCCGTCGAAGCCTCTGTGCAGCCTGGGCATGGGTCTTGATCTCGGCAGTCTTCCATGCCTCCTAGGTCTCCGAGTAGAGGCAAGTCGAAGTCGAGGACCCCCTTATCAAGGCCGTTCGGGAGAGTTCCTTCCTCCCCGGGCTCTCCGAGGCATGCCCCATGGGTTTCCATTCCTCGGACTCCTGGGTCTTCTCCTTCGAGGCTGCTCAAATGTAGGCACTCTTTGACTCCTCCATCGTTGCATAGCAGAGCATCCTCGGTGTCCCTATTACTGGACACGGATATGCCTGCTCAATATTCTAGGGAGGCTTCCCCTTCCTTCTCAGCTGATCCGAGGTCTAGATCCTCTTCGCCTCCAGAGGGGCCTTCCTCTTCCAAGGCTTCCTCCTTTACCAAGTTCGTCTTTGACATGGGTAAGGCTCTTCAGCTGGATCTCCAGTCTGAATCCCGATATACCCCAGAATATTTGGCGGAGATGGAGCTTCCTCATCTGCCCAGGGAATGTTTGTGTCTCCCGCTGAATCCAGTCTTAAAACAAACTGTTTTCAGGAATCTGGAGACCACTTATGCCATTCCTGCTATCCCTTCAAAGATGGAATCTCGCTATCGGACGGTTTCTTGTAAGGGGTTTGAGAAAGCGCAGCTGTCCCATCAGTCCTTGGTTGTAGAGTCTTCTTTGAAGAAATCTAACCCATCCAAGGTCTATGCTGCTGTCCCTCTGGGCAGGGAGGGGCGTACCATGGACAAGTTTGGCCGTCATCTTTACCAGAACTCAATGATGGCCAATAGGGTCCTAAATTATAACTTCAACTTTACGTCCTACTTTAAACACTGCATTAAGACCATGCTGTCTTTCCATTCTGATTTGGCTGCTCACTGCCTGCCAGAGTTCCGATGGCTTCAGGAGACACTTTCTCAGATTCACCTCTTTATGCTCCAAGCCACATATGATGCCTTTGAGTTGTCCTCTAGGCTTACGGCCTTTGCGGTGGCTATGCACCGCCTGGCCTAGCTGGGCATAGTGGATATAGATCCCAACTTGCAAGATCATCTGGCAAACTTTCCTTGCTCGGGGAACGAGTTGTTTGATGACTCCAACGAGGCGGCTACCAAACGTCTCTCGGAACACGAGCGGTCCTTCGCCTCCCTGGTGCGGCCTAAGGCGAAGGCTCCTCCAGCGATCCCAAAATTGTTGTATCTGATCACAGGTCCACCAGATATGATAAAAAGTTCCTTGTTCCCTTCTGCACTTCCAGCATAGGTCTGTAACAGTAATTGAAAATATTGCTTTCAACTTATTAGGAGTGAGATACCAGCAAGTGACCACTTTGTAAGCATTTTCACTAATTAAAACACATATAGAGCCCTTTTGTATTTTCCTAAAGATATATTTCCACTCCCAAGTGCTTAATTCTCCCAAATCCCTTTCCCAAACAAGCATTAATTTGTTTTTTAAACTCTTCCCTCTTAAATACCTATACAGTATGGGGCTCATAATCAAAATTTAAACACGTCTAAAAACCCACCCAGGTCGTCCAAGTGCCGATAATCAAACCAAATTTATGGACATATCTAGGGACTTTTTAGGCCTCTGAATTCTGCTGTGTGCCCAGATCTGAAAGGGATATATCTGGAGGAGTGGTTAGGGTGGTATTTGGGCAGGATGTGAGCCGACCTAGACTTAGTCGTCCTGCAGGGATAATGTTTCATGAGACTTCCTGGACTAAACATTTACGTTGTGACTTAGACAATGTAAAAGCAGGTATAAGTAGCAAAAAGGTATCCAAAGTGACCAGATTACAACTGCAGAGACAGTGTAAAGACCCCCACACACTCCTCCAGTGTTCACTGATCCCCTCACACTGCCACAAATATCAGAATAAAATAGTACATACTTGTCTCCGGAACATCAGCACCTGCTATAGGAAAGCCTAGTAGAGCTGTATACAGATGTCTTAAGTAGCCTGGGGGTGGGCTAGTGAACCATAGAGAGGAGGACCCAGGCCCATAAGCCACTCTAACCACTACATTCATGATGGAAAATGTGAGCCCACCAAAACCTCCCCAAACCCTAGTCTACTGCCATATAGTTGCCACCTGCAGCCATAAAGGCTATTGGGGTTGTAGACAGATAGGTATAGTGTGTTTTGGGGGCTCACCATAACCTATAATGGAGTTCTGGTAAGATGTTTATGTAGCACCCTTTTTGTGAAGTTCACAGCAGTGCCCTGTAAGGTGCCCCACTGCTTTGTTGCCATGTCTGGGTGGCCAGTCCATCACAATGCTTGCTCCTCTCATGTCCAAATTATCTTGTTCTGGGCGTTTGGGACTTGGACAAATTTTTGATCGACAGTGTGGTATATAGAGGTACTGGCGGTCTGGACATCCAGATAGACAATTTTCAAAAAAAAAAAAAAAAATTCTTGACGTATTTTTCGAAAATGGACATTTTCCCCCTGCTGACTTTGGGCATCTAGCACCATATGTCTGAATTGGACTTAGACATATCTTTTGATTATGCCCTTCCACAGGTATAGGACCTTTTAACGTACCTAATGCTAACCACAAATGTTGTGTCCTCTGGACCCACTTTCAGTCATCTCCTGGTAATTATTTAATGCTTAATTTGTAGAAAAGGAAAACAATCCTAGAATAGGGTGTTATTAACCATTTTGATCTAATTTGCTCTTTTTGAGCATGACAGGGACTGTAACTTGAATATTGGCTTATGTTTTTCAGTTTGCAATACCCATGGCCTCCACTAGAGAACTGTGCCATGTCCTTCACCCTGTGTCTTTGAAGAAGCTGGCTCAGGACTGGCTCCAAGAAGACACACCTGGCTTTGATCATGCAGGATATGTGGTTGGTGACAAGGAGAAGACTGCAGTCCTGCTCTGCAAGTCCGCTGGGGTGTTGGCAGGAGTTCCATTCTTTAATGCAATTTTTCAGGAGCTAGATTGTTCTGTTGAATGGCTGCAGTCTGAGGGGGTATGGCTCGAACCTGTGACCACTGTGGCCCGAGTGATGGGCTCAGCTCGGCGCCTGCTGCTTGGGGAGCGGGTGGCTCTGAATTGTCTGGCTCGCTGCAGTGGGATTGCTACAGCCTCTCGCAAGGTGGCAGAGATGGCCCAAGCAGCTGGATGGGATGGGGAGGTTGCTGGGACTAGGAAGACGACACCTGGTTTCCGGCTGGTTGAGAAATATGGTATGCTGGTGGGTGGAGCTTCCACACACCGTTTCAACCTCAGTGGGATGGTGATGTTGAAAGACAACCACATTTCCTGCATTGGGAACATGACTCAGGTGAGAAAAAGCACATCGGGAATAGGGATAAAACCTGAGAGGGATGCAATCCACACTGGATAAGGTAAACAGTGCTAACAGGAGAGGAACACAGTATGGCAGGAAGGGATCAGTACTGAAACAGTATGATAAAAAGTCACAGGGGAAGGCACTGGATTAGAAGAAAGTGTATGTACTGATACCCCAATGCTCAAAGATCTGGTGCTAAAACCAACATTGCAAACCCCATAGGGCAAGAGCAACACAGAAACCTAGTTTTCCAATGCTCAAAGCAAATGGCATTCAAGTTATATGTGTGTTATAAAACTGAAAGCAAGGAGGAGAAATGTGCCTGGCGCACATGCACAAGAGTTTTGCAGTAAGCGCAGCTCGTATGCGTATGCAAAACCGGAACTGCAAGCACACATTGGTGCTGTTCTTCTGAGCCTTTAATATAAGCTTTCCAAAATTTGTTTTCACTTGAGAGGCTCAGGGTTAAGTGCAGAAAAACAGGTGTCAATGTGTGCTTGCACTTGAACACATTTGTTTCTCATTATCAGCATTTATAGCTAATTGAAGACAAAACCAGCCGTTTAAAGTGAGAAATTCTCTTTTCAAAATCTTCAATGGCTTTTCCAAGCTGGCAGTAAGTTTCTGCACTGTTCTCTGAGCATTGGGTGGGGATACCAAATTACCTCATTAATATCCATTTGAGTACATTTAAATATGATTTGTGGTGATCTTTGGTACCCACATTGTTTGCCTTGCTAGAATCCTTTGAACATTCTGCGCACATTATCGTGTGCACTAGTCAGGCACTAATTGCCCTCTAATGCTGGCATTAGGTTTTGAGCATCGGCCCCTGAGAAAGAGTTAGAAAGGCCTGCAGGAAGGGTGAGAGGGTGGGGAACGAGGGCTGCAGTCCAATTGCATATTCATTGGGGAAATCCTGAAAACCTGACTGGATTGTGGCTCGGGAAAGAGAAATCTCTTTTAGCTCTCTGGGAGGTAGAAGGGTAGAGACTCTAACATTTCCTGCCTCCCTCTGTTCTCCTCATAGGCAGTTCAAGATGCTAAGAAGGTAGGAGGCTTCCCCCTGAAGATAGAGGTGGAATGCTGTTCCCTGGAGGAGGCTCGAGAGGCAGCACAAGCTGGAGCTGACATTGTAATGTTAGATAACTTTTCTCCACAGGTAAGTATGTGTCTCTTCCTCATCCTAGGGCAGTAGTTCTCAATCTTTCTTCTGTTGTGACACGCTTGACGGCAGGACTATTCCAAGCTGGAAACACACCATGTGCACCATGCTCCCTAGAGCTCCTATCTCTCCCACTGCGTTGCAGCCAAGCAGGAAAGGCAATGGACAGGACACAAAGTCTGAGCCCTTACTTCTGTTGTACCCTGTGTGGCCACACTGCCTGCACATAGCTTGCTACAGCCCTACCTGACAGACAATATTCATCTGTGTGACACACTAAACACTACTATTTTCAGCTGAACAAAGACAACCCCCTTATGTTTCATTAAATTGTGATACAAGGGAAATACAGACACAATGGTGGTGACTGCCAGGGTGGAAGAGAGGGGTGAGCTGCAACATTTTGTTTTGAATCTAATGACAGAAGTAGGGACCTGTTATGGAGATTTCTGATTCTCAACTCTTCCCAACCTGCAGCACACAGGTTGTTAAGAAAAGCACAAGCATGCTGTCTGTCAAATTTTTGGTGACACACCTTTCAGCTGTTGACAACATACTGGTTGAGAACTGCTGTCCTAGAGGGATCAGAAGAATAGCTTGGCTTAAGAGTAAAATTGAGAAGATTGGGTTTGGTGTTGAAACCTCTGAGATTCTACATAATTGTAAAGAATTTATGAGATAAGGGCCTCTTTGCCCACTGCCAAGTTTCCCCTACCTATAGTGTCACCAGGCCCAGATTTAGGCCCACAGCAGCAGCTCTAGTAATAAAATTCAGTATGGGCCTGTGAACCATCACCAGAGAAGCTGTCTCATTATTTAGGAACTAGTTGTTTAGCCCGTTACATTAACGGGTGCTAGCAGCCCTTACCTCCTCCCTGTCCAGCAGCACCCCTCCCTATTCCCTGCTCCCCCTATGGCCGACATCTGCCTCGGGGGGGGGGGGAGAGTTTATTTTGAAATGTCATCCGTGCTCGGCTAGCGCAGCCTGCAACCGCCGACAGCCGTAGCGGCCTGCAGGCGCCGCGGCTGACATCTGCCTCGGGGGGGGGAGAGTGTTTTGCACGCATGCGCACTCCTATCTGCGGTGCCCTACAGTGAATGGAAAACGGAACACGCGATGGGAGTGTGCATGCGCGGCTTAGGCTTTTATTATATTAGATGTGTCACACTTATTTGAAGGCTATATCACTCTTATAATTGGCCATTTCTCTCACTCATCAGGGTCTAAATGCCATTGCCCTGAACCTGATCACTGTTTACTAATATTTACTAGACGAGTATTATGCTGACATTATATTATATCTCTGTTATTTCAATTTCAGTGCTGTTAAATATATATATTTTTTATACTGTTTCATGATAGTCCTATTATTAAGTTTCAATTTGCTGATTTTGAGTTTACCTCACTCTTTCTCTTTATGTTTATATTTGATCATTTTACTATTGTTATGCTTTTAACAAAATTGTAAGTTTTATGTTGAACTGTACTGCTGTATATTGCCTTGAGTGAGTCTCTTCATAAAGGCAAACAAATTATGAATTCATTAATTAGAGGCAAGTCTTAAGGGAGAAAAGCCAGGCAGCCCCACCAGTAGGAAGAAATTTGTCATCTAAGGTCTGCTTTCGCTGCATCCCAAATTGTATAAATACAAGTGTCTTTATTACGATTTAATTGAATATACTCTAACCAGGCAGCTGTCAACTTTTCCTTATACAAAGGGTTAGATCAGGAGTTCTCAATCCAGTCCTCAGGACACACCTAGGTACTCGGGTTTTCACAATACCTACAATTAATAGGTTTGCATGCATTGCCTTCCATCGTATGCAGATCTATCTCATGTATATTCATTGTGGATATTCTGAAAACCTAACTTACTAGGTGTGCTCCAAGGACTGGGTTGAGAACTCCTGGGTTAGATAACAATGGCCTCTTAAAGGACCACTATCAGGAAGTTTTTTCCCTGTTTGTATCCTTTAGTTGAAAGATAACAGCTGCATGATCTCAAAGATTAATATATCCAATAGTACTGTGTTCCACAGCATACAGAAAGCCAAACCAATCTGATTATCTACGCTGAATATGCATGAAATATAGTTGCATGCACTGTCTCCATTGTTTGCAAATACATCTTATACATATTACCTGTGGAAAACCAGGCTAGCTTGGGGTTCCCTGAGGACTGGGTTGTTTTGATCAGCTGAATGAAAGAAATGGTTTGCTCTCATCATGTCAAATAAATTAATTCTTTCCTGAAATACAAAATTGCTTTTGCTGAAACAGTGCAGCTAAACTGTACATTTAATTTGTCTCGTTCCGTAAATACAGTCTCCTTCTACACAAATTGAATTAGTAATGTGCAACTTTAGGGATTTAAACAGTTTATGAAATAATTCAGGAGAGCCATTATTAGGAACATCTAGATTAACTAGCGTAAGCAACTTTCCAACTATATATCATAAGAATAACAAATCTTCCCTCCAGATCAGAAATGAACGGTAAAAGAGGAGAATAACATGGCTTCAGACCCTGCTTTAGCACTGAATCCCTCCTAGTTTCCCTAATTTCAAAGGTACAACAACTACACTCACGTAACAAATTCGCTGTCCTACTACAATTCGATCTTTCCGCTGCTTTTGATGTCGTCCATCACGACATACTACTTTACCAACTTTCCGAGATTGGAATCGACTCCACCGTCCTAATGTGGTTCTCAAACTTCTTACGCTCCCGTTCCTATACCGTCAACACAAATGGCACCATGTCCACTCCTTGGACTCCATCTTGCGGTGTCTCTCAAGGATCACCCCTTTCCCCTATTCTCTTTAACATCTACATGTCCTCCCTGAAACTCTTTCAACTATCCCCCCTGGAAACAATCTACACTTATGCAGATGACATCCTTGTCCTCCTTGAGATTGACCAGAACCTCACCAACCTCCATGAAAACATTACAGCTTGCATAATGAGACTCCGTGCCTGGTCCCTCTCGGTACAGATGAAACTAAACGAATCTAAAACAAAACTACTCTGGCTCGGCCCAAAATTCGAACACCTGCCCACACTTTTCACACTACCCACAGGCGATACACTACAGCTCGAGTTCTCATGCAAGGTCCTTGGTATCACTATCGATTCTTCTCTCTCCCTCAATGACCACCTCAACTCCTTGGCAAAATCATGCTTTTTCAGCCTTCACATGCTGAGGAAAGCTAGATCCTACTTCAGCCAACAACACTTTGCCATCCTTGTCCAATCCATCATCCTCTCCAAACTAGATTACTGCAACGCCATCTACTTAAATCTATAAAAAAAAATATTCTAAGACTCCAGCTAATCCAGAATACTGCAGCCAAACTGATCTTCTCAAAACGCAAGTCTGACCATGCCTCCCCACTCCTTGCCAAACTTCATTGGCTCCCAATAATCTCCAGAATCCATTTCAAATGTTCCTGCCTGGCTTTCAAGATCATTCACGGAATCCTGCCTACTCTTATCCCACTGTCTTTCAACTCCTCCAGTCCCGACTCCTCCAGAACTGCCCAAAGGCTTAAACTAGCCTTCCCCTCTCCACGCGGCATCCACTATTCAAGCAAACTGGGAAAATCCCTTCTCTTCAAAATCACAGGTCTTTGGAACGACCTCACCACCCCGCTGTGGAACCTGAGCTCCCTTCAGTTATTCCGCAAACAACTGAAAACCTGGCTTTTCAGCAAATTGTAGCTCTATCCTTCCCCCCTTTCTCTCCCCCCTTCTACACATAAGTTCATGTAATCCTTTTTCTTCTTCTCTACTCACTATTTTAAGTTCTTGTAAACCGTGTCGAGCTCCATTCTCATGGAGATGATGCGGTATATAAACTTAAGGTTTAGATTAGATTAGATTAGATCCATCCATCCCCATTTTCAATTTCAGATGTTCTGAAGGAATCAAGTGTGTATCTGTAGAAAGACAGTAGAAGGCTTCTCCCAGCAACTAAAGACAGGGGTTCATAGTCATTTGCACGCAAGACAATTGCGCGCAAGTCGTAGCGCAAGACAATAGCACAAGGTAAATGGGTGCAGGTCTATATTGTGTTTGCAGTATTGTGGTCTGTTGCCCCTAATGCCTTCTTCCTATGCCCGCAGTGTCTATTCCTCTGATCCAAGCTAACCTGCTTCATCCCTCTGCAAAACGCAATCACATATGACAATAATGTTCCTTACATCTTTACGTGAACGTCTTGTGCGTGATTGTGTTGTTAAAATTTCCTGCGCATGTGTTCCTGCGCATGTGTTCGCTGTGCACAATTGTCCTGAGCTAAGTTGTCCTAAGCTAAGTTGTCTTGCGCTCAATTATCTTGCACTGAGGTGTCTTGTGCTCAATTGTAGTTGCACTCAAGTGTCATTTTGCGCAATTGTCTTCCGCAATTGTCCGCGCGCTTTTGTCTTGCGCACATTTGACTTGCCACCAAAGACAGGCTGTCTTTGGCTAGGCCTTGGGTCTTCACTCTGCCACATCACATCTTCTCTGATACAGTTTCCTGTGGGTGATATGCAGCAGAGGGAAAGCTTAGGGCCTGAGTAAAAACAACTTTTCAGACTGCTGATGCCACTACTGCAACTCACATAGAGATTACAGGATTGTGGGGATGGAGAAGAGTGATGCAGGACCCTCCGGGAGGGGGTGCAGAGGGCATGGGGAGAGATGGGAAGAAATGCTGGACCTGCAGGAGTGGAGGGAGGGGGGTTAAGCAATGTGAGGGATTAGGCACACCAATGTAAGCTGGCTAAAGGTACCACAATTCCTTGAATTCCTCTGTCTCTCTCATTCTCCTGCACCCTGCACTCACACAATTTCTCTCTCTCTTTCTCACCTGTCTATCATTCCTCTGCATCTAACCATCACCCAGTATTTCTCTCTCATGATTACTCTACCACTACCCTCATGCAGTTTCCATATTTCACCCCCTTTCCACCCCTCACACCCCCCCCCTCCCGCGCACCCTGCCCTAATCCTGTCATTCCCCTGCACATGTTCTCATCCTGTCTGTCTCTTTCTCAGGCTTGGTACTTGTGATCTGAATTGGCCACTGTTTGAAACAGAATATTGAGCTAGATGGACCATTGGTCTGAGCTAGTATGGCTATTCTTGTGTTCTCATGTTTTCACAGTCTTTCTTTCTCCTCAGCAGACATAACCTACCGTTCATCCCCACCAGTCCCAACCCCCTCATGCTCTACCTTAGACAGCCATCAGACCTGAGCTACGTCCTCTTCTGTCTGAATGGCATTTTGCCATGTCTACCACCAAAGAAAAATGAGTTCCTCTTGTTTCTACCACTGCACAAATGACTCTCATTAGGTTTCGGCTACATGGAACAAGAAGAACTCTAGTGCAAGTCTTGTGGTCTCAAGTTTACAAAGCCTTAGACTGTGAGACAAGCACCAGAATTCCTGTACCACATTGCACTGCAGAGTTTAAATCTAATGAGAGCTGCATAGCTCAGATGTAGCAGAGAGACCTTGTTTCTTTGGAGTTGGCAGTACCAATCAATTCAGGCTTGAGAACCAACCTTGGGGGACATAAAATCCAAGATTCCGCAGTACAGTTTTCAGATGTATGGTGACTTGATGCCTGGGATTTGCCAGGCTCTGTTTTTGAGATATTTAAATAACTATTATATTCTCCCTCTTCCTCCTTTCCTTTAATGTATACATATTTAATTTGACTATTACTTTTGGTAGCCTTTACCTGGACCATCTCTAGCCTTTTGAAGTTATGTCCTCTAGAACAGGGCACATGGAACATCTTTTTCTATGGGAAGACCAAACAAACCAAGCTACGTCCCTGCCCCCCATCTCCTTGATTGCTGATACTATGAAGGTCAAAAAATCAGTAGGGCTATGGCCCCTGTGGCCCACCCCATTCAGGTGTAACTGCTCTAAAATGTAATATATTCTGAGGTCACTCTAGTGCTATGTACTAAGGCAGTGGTTTCTAATGTCCAGTGGCCACTGAAGTCCTCCATTGTAGCCATCAAACAGTTGGCTGAAATGTTCCTCAAGACCTGCGTATTTGTTAAGTTCAATCTTGCTCGCTTGGATAGTGCATTAAATGTCTGAAAAAAGGATTGCCATAGGCTAGGTGTGGACAAAGGTCGGCTTAGGGCAGGTGTAGGACCAACTGTACCTGCGCTATATGTATATACAGCTGAAGAACACGTCAGCGGTCAGGATTAATATTTAGATGCATATGTACTGCAGCAGTATGACAAAACGACAGAAACCATGAAACACTTGTGTTAAGAGAATTATGGAAACCATACTGAAATTTTGCTAAAACACATAAGATTGCATGATGAAACCATAATTTTCAATAATGTATTTAACTAGTATAGGCTTAAATGTGTAAGCTAGAAATCTCTTATTCACATTGTGAAATCTTTTGGTGGTCCTCAGAACTTTCTCTTATTCATATTGTGGCCCTTTACATGAAAAAGGTTGGAGACCACTGCACTAAGGCATTATCACTTCCTGTTTATTACTGGTTCTGCCTTCTTTAGTTCTGGCTGCTCCTTTATCACAACTCTTGCTGCTTTGAGATCATCAGATGCATTTCTCCATGTCTTCAGTGAAGTACATCAGGCACTTATTCCCTCTACTGCCTTGCTTTTCCCCATTAACCCCTCTTTAATGTTATATATGAGCGTATCAAATGTGACTGTAGGACTGATTCCTTTCTGCTCTTTCTCTTTTTGTTCTATGTACCTATTTGTCACTTTCTCTGGTGCAGGCGGTTCATGCAGTGGCACAGGCTCTGAAGCTGGAATTCCCTCAGTTGGTGGTAGAGGCCAGTGGAGGAGTGTCAGAGAAGAATATTTCACAGTTCTTTGGTCCCTACATAGATGTGGTCTCACTTGGCTCCCTCACCCAGTCCTTCAGTGCAGTGGATTACTCCCTGAAGATCCTTCGGGTTCCCGGGGATGGCAACAATTTCAACAACAACAATGATGTCATCACCAGTTCAACAGCAGGAGCCGTGTCCCCATATTCTGCTACTAGCACCTCCCTTGTCCCCGGAAGGCATAACTTTGCATTCTGATACCAGAGCCACCAAGAGCAGCTGGGCCTGGGATAAAAGTTGTTAAGGGGCCCATCACAGCCATAGCCCCAGTCCCCTGCTCCTCTACTGGCCTGAGGTCATTGAATGGCAGGCTGCTCTGCTGGCCACAGCTCCTTCTTCCAGCCATGTCCTGCCTATGCAAAAATAGGTAGTTACTTCACAGGGGGCAGGACACAGCAGGAAGAAGGACCTGTGGCCGGCAGAGCGGTCTTGTTGCCTGTCATTCAATGACTCCAGGCAAGTAGAGGATAATGGAAGGAAGGGAAAGACGCTGGATTTCACCCTGGGCTACTGCCAGAGGGTCTCCCCCCTCTGCGGCCCTGTCTGATGCCAGAGCTTGTGAAGAGCAGTTGGTTATCTCTCTCTTTCATTTTCTCCATCTTTTTCTTTGTCTCCCTCATTTTTTTTTCCTGTCATTTTTCTTTGTTTTCTTTTTGAATAAATGGAAAAGAGCATAACATTTATCTATTAAATCAAATATTTTTGTTCTTTATACTTAACATGACTATTTATTTTTTTCCTCAAATACGGGACAGGACCCCCGGATCCATTCCCCTCTCTGCCCCACCCCACCCCCAGATCGCAGATCCTCTGGATCCCATTAAATATAGTGCAAAATATAGACAGCAGATATAAATTCTCAAAAGTGACACATTTTGATCACTAAATTTAAAATAAAATCATTTTTCCTACCTTTATCTGGTAGGATTTCATGACTCTCTGGTTGCACTTCTTTCTGATTGTGCATCCTCTCTTTCATTTCTTTCTCTTTCTTTCTGTCTCCCTGCCCTTCCCAAGCTACCCAGCTTCCCCAACGCAGCCTGCTTCCCCTGCCCCCCGACAAGCCAAGCCACCCTGTTTCCACGACACAGCCTGCTTCCCCTGCCCCTCGTCAAGCCAAGCCAGCCTGCTTCCCTGACGCCACCTAGCCAAGCCACCTTGATTTTCCGATGCAGCCAGCTTCCCCTGCCCCCCGACACACCCTAGCCAAGCCACCCTGCTTCCCCAACACAGCCTGCTTCCCTTGCCCCCTGACAAGCCAAGCCAGCCTGCTTCCCCTGCCCCCCAAAAAGTCAAGCCACCCTTCTTCCCCTGCCCCCACGCACCCTGCTTCCCTGACCCAGCAACATCAAGGCACGTGCAGCAACTGCACTGCACAAGCGCCAGGCCTACAAGTCTTCTCTCTGCCCCGCCACCCCCCCCTCACCAACGTCGCTGCCTGGCTGGCCCAGAACTTCCTCTGATGTCAGAATTGACGTCAGAAAGAAGGCTTCTGGGCAGCAAGCATCAGCAGTGGCAGACTTTGGGGGAGGGGGGGGGTTTAATCGGCGCTGGAGGGAGGCTAGCTTTGGCACAGCAGGGAGGGAGGGGAAGCGATCACCTGTCCCGTTGTCCATGCTTACAACTTAGGGACGCTGTCCCTGAAAACGGGACATTTCGGCGTCCCGAAGTTATGTGTGTGGACAACAGGAGAATCCAAAAACGGGATGGTCCCGTTCAAAACGAGATGTATGGTCACCTTATTCATACTCCTGAATGAAAGGAAGCATAATTCAGGAACAGTGAAGTAAGCAGTGTGCATTTATGATTGCAATCTGTCTAACCCAATATTCCAAACAGAATTAATTGGAAATACAAACCCCAGCGGGGATACTCCAAAAGTTAGGAGTCCTTTTACTACATTGTGGTAAGAAATGGACTTGCATGGGTCTTTCTCACGTGCTAAGGCCATTTTTACCATAGCCGTGAAAATGCCTTTTTTCTATTTATTGAATATATGGCCATGCATTAATATTAGCAGGTGTAAACTAAACTAAACTAAACTAAACCTTAAGCTTATATACCGCATCTTCTCTATAAAGATAGAGCTCAGCACGGTTTACAGGAAATTTAAAAAGGAAAAACATAATAAGAATTAGTGAATGTATAGAGAGCAGCGAGATTTACATTAAAATACCTTCAATAAAAAAAACTTTATGTGTTTCCTGCAAGTTGACTACAGTGGAGAGCAGGGCCATAGTAACTTCCATAGCCTCCTCTTCAAAATTAATTCCCAGCTCCTCCCCCCTCTTAGGGTTACCAGACATCTGGATTTCCCCGGACATGTCTTCCTTTTGATAACATGTTCGGGAGTCCAGACGGCTTTTCAAAACCCAGCACATTGTCCAGGTTTTGAAAAGAAAAACAAGCTGCAGGGGCGGAGCTGGGGCATAACAGGGTGGGGGATGGGTGGAACTGGGCGGGCCTGGGAATTTATCATTGTCCCTCAGGTGCCAATATATAGTAGCAATAAGTCATTTAATACCCGTAAAGTCTTCAAACAGACCCTCCAAGAAGGTATCTTCTTTCCCAAGAATTTTCCTAAACCTAGAAGCAGATAGAAAATAAATCAATTGAGTATAAGCATACTAGTCTTGAAAAGGTAGGTAATAGTCATGAGAAAGAGTGGGAAATGATACAAGCTGAGTCTCATCTCAAAGCTGACCCCACGCAACTAAACCAAGTGCTGCCCAGAGCCTAAAAGGTCCAAGACCAATCCCAGAAGCAAATAATGGATGAGAAGCAATAGGAGTAAAAAGAGATGGGTACTGATCTGGATCCCCCTATAAGTGATCCCAGTGATGAAAAGTACAACTAATGGGCAAAAGTCAACAGGTAATTTACGTAACTTGGAAGGCAGCCACAAGAGATGAACAACACTGTGGGTACTCAGAAATTGGCTCAATATCCACCCACCTCTGTAAGAATAGTTTTGAAACCAGTTGACAAATAAATGTTGGGCACCCCCAAGCCTCTCTTCTTCCTGTCCCTATACAGGGATCCTTGTTATCCCAGATAAATCTCAAAACTTTACAGTGTAACCTAATAAGCTTATACTCCTGGGGACCTACTCGCAAACTACTGTTCTGCCACACTTCTTCTGCAAAGTGTTCCATGACCTGGGGAGAGCAGACAGCTCTGCCTAGTACCCTTCCCCAGAGAGAACATCATGAAGTTGTCATTAATCTGAATACACGCTCTCAGAGGAGACATACAAAGCCTACGCCTAACTTCAAAATTGGGGGCCCACCCCAAACTTGCCAAGAACACGATCCAGAAGCACGAGTGCACCCTGTCAAAAGCCTTCTCTTCATCTATACTTAGAAGGCACACTGTCAATTTATCACACCTGCACTTGTACAGTAAGAACATAAGAAGTTGCCTCCGCTGAGGAAGACCATAGGTCCATCCAGCCCAGCGGTCCGCTCCCACGGCGGCCCATCAGGCCCATTGTCTGAGTAGTGGCCTATACCTATCTATACCCTTCAATCCCTTTTTCTTCTAGGAATCTATCCAAACCTTCTTTGAAACCATTTAATGTTTTCTTGTCTACAACAGCCTCTGGAAGCGCGTTCCATGTATCCACCACCCTCTGAGTGAAAAAGAACTTCCTAGCGTTTGTTCTAAACCTGTCCCCTTTCAATTTCTCCGAGTGCCCCCTTGTACTTGTGGTGCCCTTTAATTTGAAAAATCTGTCCCTGTCTACTTTTTCTATGCCCTTCAGGATCTTGAAGGTTTCTATCATGTCTCCTCTAAGTCTCCGCTTTTCCAGGGAGAAAAGTCCCAACTGCTTCAATCTGTCGGTATATGGGAGATTTTCCATTCCCTTTATCAGTTTAGTTGCTCTTCTCTGTACTCCCTCAAGTACTGCCATGTCCTTCTTGAGATACGGCGACCAGTACTGGACACAGTACTCCAGATGCGGCCGCACCATTGCACGATACAGCGGCATGATGACTTCCTTCGTCCTGGTCGTAATACCCTTCTTTATGATACCCAACATTCTGTTTGCTTTCTTTGAGGCTGTGGCGCACTGCGCCGATGCCTTCAGTGTTGCGTCTACCATCACTCCCAGGTCTCTCTCCAGGTTACTGACCCCTAGTGGTGTTCCCCCCATTTTGTATGTGAACATCGGGTTCTTTTTCCCCACGTGCATGACCTTGCATTTTCCTATGTTGAAGTCTAAAGTCTGAAGTCTAAGTCTAAAGTTGGCAGAGGCCTGCCACTTAGAAATAAGGCTAACCTGATCTAGGTGCACTATCTGCTGCATGGGTCCCGCTAACCGATTGTCCAACACCTTCACTATGATTTTATCATCAAGTATGGAAATAGGATAATATGAAGAATATTCTGAAGGATCTTTCTGTGGTTTAGGAATGATGGCAATCCAAGCATCCTTCATGGAAGGGATTCCCCATCCCAAACTGAATTTGCCACCAAAGTTAAGAGTGAAGACAAACTGTTTAGCAAAAGTCTAATAAAATTCCTTACCTGGGAGCTGACTCCTTCCTAATAGTCACCAGAATTTCTTTTGAAGTAATGACCCTTTCCAAAGCTGCCAGCTCACCTGGAGTCAAAGTAGGCAAGGTCACCCTCATCATTCATAAGGGTATCTACTTGATATAACTCATGATAGTAAGACTGAAAATGCTCCCTAATCTATTTAGTTAGCCGACGCTGGCATGACAGCAGGTTGGGGGTTGCTGCTCATGCCAGGAACATTACAGAGATATGGAGGAAGGGAAGCAGCATGCGGGCACCAGGAGGGGGCAGGGAAGAAGCATGTGGAGATAGGGGCAGAGAAGAGGGTCAGGGAGGGGCACCTCTCACCCTCACTAGACCACTGTCATCACCTATAAAGAAAGCTCCCTGAGCAAAACTGGCAAGATTGCAACAGACTCCTGTAAAAAGAAGTTTGACCTGAGTTTGGAGCCCCATGCCATCTTCTTCTTGTTTTTCCACTGCTGCTGTTGCTTCTCGTGAGAAGCAGCAGCAGCAGCAATGGCAGTGCAATGGTGGCAATGGCTCAGTGGGAGAATTTTCCTCTATGTCAGAGTGCAGGAGATGAACCATCAAAGCAGGAGTCTCCTGCTGAATGTGGGAGACTTGGAAGATCTGGAAGCAGGTTTCAATGGGCAGACTCAGGGATTACACTGGATCTCAAAAGACCAGGGAAGGTTCCAGCAAAACACAGAAAAGTCAGCAACTAGATATGGATACACCACAACTGCCAGCTTATCAAATTCCAATAGGGATATTTTAGGCATTGTGAATTATGGGGTAGGCAGCACTGATGAGGAACCACAAAAAACACATAGCACAGTGAATGTACATTGAAAACCAGGGTTGGTGTAAAATATTCCAACTGAAAAAGGGTACGTTTGCACCTCAAAAAAGTTTTCCATGAATCGGGCAGCTCTACTGGGCAAGTCACTTAATCTTTCATTGCCCCAGGTACCAGTTAGATTGTAAGCCTATTGAGACAGATATGGAAAATACTTATAAGTACCTGATTACTAGTCAATGTATTTTCAAACCACTTTGTGTGAATCTCTTAATGAAAAGATGATTAGTAAATCCCAAAGCAGCAGTGTGGGATTTGTAGTGCCTGATCCTGCCCACTGAAATCAGTGCTGCACCAGGATGGGGGTAGTCAGAAATCTAGGATTGTCCCAAAATCTCCAGTCTGGAACTGGGTAACCTGGCATCTTTGAGTTAGTGTTGCAATCTCATCCCTGGACCCAGATCTACAAAACAGACTGAGGCCTAGATTCTCAAGAAGTCACATTAAAAACCAATGGGATGCTGTTGCAGCCATTATAGTAGCGATTTTAAAAAAGCTCATGCAAATGAAGGCTTGCTAAATTTGCATGAGCTCATCGCTGGTAATAGCGATGGGCACATGCGAAGAATAAACTTAAAAAATAAACACCCATCAACAAATCAAGCTGCCAAAGTCAAGCAACCCTCCACCTGACAGCAAGAGAGATTCCCACTCTCTCCCACCAAGCAAATGCCCCCCTAACATCTCGTTGGCAGCGGGAGAGATGTCCACTCTCCTGCCGCCAAGCAATACACCCCTTTGGCAGTGGGAAAGATGCCCACTCTCTCCCTCCACCACGCCCCCCCCCCCCCGTGCCTCTGATGACTCCCGCCCTCTTCCCCTTACCTTACTTAGATGGCAGGCCAGAGGGATGCCTACTCCCTCCAGACAGCAGGCCCACCTCTTCAAAATGGCGGGCCTTCCCTGGGATGGTGGGCCTCCCCTGGGATGCACCGGGGAGGGGCCTGAGGCTCTGATTGGCCCAGGTTCTTTAATGCCCCTTCTATGGGATGGATCAGCAAGGAGCCTAAGGATCTGATTGGCCCCATAGGAGGGGCCTTTAACAACCTGGGCCAATCAGAGTCTTAAGCCCCTTTCCAGTGCATCCGGGGAGGGGCTTGAGGCTCTGATTGGCCCAGGTTTAAGGCCCCTCCCATAGGAGGGGCCAATCAGAGCCTCAGGCACCGGGGAGGGGAAGGCCCGCAGTTTGAAGAGGCGGGCCAGCTGGCCGGAGGGCATAGGCATCCCTCCAGCCAGCCATCTATGTAAGGTAAGGGGGATGGGGTGGGGGTCATCAGAGGCGGCAGGAGAGAGTGGGCATCTCTCCTGCTGCTGGCGAGGGGGGGGTTGTTTGCGGCGGTAGAAAGTGGGCATCTCTCCCGCTGCTGAGGGAGGCTATAATACACACGCTCAAGAAATGTGCTTTTACCACTCCTGAAAAAAAAAAAAAAGACTACAATTTATGAGAATCGTGTAATTTTTTTTTCATTAGCCACAGTCAAAACATACGCCACAAGATGCATTTTTAACAGTACTGCCACTGAACCTGCACTCATGGACCAGTTGCTGATTTTTGTTGCCAAAAGTCGCCACCGCTCTTGGAGAATGACTCGGCGATGTTTAAGAATCCACAAAGTGTTCGTTTCAATATTCAAGAGCCAATTTGCATGGCATTGTCAAAGACTGCAATAAGCCATTTTGATAATCCGCCGCTAAAATGCATGGAGGCTAAACTGTCTGGAATCAGTTTAGCAACCACATTAAAGGCAACCTTAAATTTTGAGAATCTGGCCCTGAGCCATAGAAAAAAAAATCAGATCAAAGATCTTTAGTTGCTCTGCAGCAGGAGTTCTCAACACTGGGACACACCTAGTTAATCAGAATTTCAGGTTACCCACAATGAATATGCATGAGAAACATTTGCATGCACTAACTCCATTATATACAAATTAATTTACTGCGTATTTATTGTGGATATTTTTAAAATCTGACTGGCTGAGTGTGTCCTGAGGACTGGATTGAGAACTCCTGCTCTGCACTGACGTTGCAATGTATTGGTCTCCATAGCAACTGAGCTTGTCTGGGCATAGCGTCTCTGACACAGCTTTAACATGGGGAGGGGAAAAACTACAACTCCCAGCATACTTGGCCAACAAAGTGGGATTAAAAATCATGTTTAAGGAAGGATATCTTGTTAGTTGTACTCACAGATCTATTTAGTGTTTAACTGTTTGCTTTTCTGAGGTTCTCTTATTGCAGTCAGAGAATCTGTCAGTGTGCTCTTTGGCATGCTGGGAGTTGTAGTCCAAAGTCCAGGCTCAGGCCTTCACAAATAGGCCACGTTCAGTGAGGAATGACTGGCATACGGTATGATTTTTTTTTTCTCCTTGCTAGGGGGATGGGCATTGGAGAGGTAGTTCAGTGAGGGAAAAAAAGAGCATAGCCTTTATATTTTGAATATATACAAGGTTAATTTTATTTGGCTTTTCTGCTTCATGTCATTGCTGCCTTGTGCTGCAGCTGTTGTAATCCTGGCCGATCCCAGAGCAGATAATATCCACAAAGCCAGGCCCTGGGCCAAGAGATCTAGAAGGACACACAGGGTGACATGGCAGGATTAACCATTGGAGGGCTAGGTAAATAAGTGTTTTGGGTCCTCTTCTTAATACAAATGCATAAAACTCACAAATGGATCCCTGCCTGGTTCTGAGCACAGAAAAAACTGTCATGGGAGGAGGAAACAACAGGTAAGATGAAGGACCCCTAGCTGGAAAACATTGCAAAGGGGATGGGGTGGAGAACAGACAGTCCTCCCCCACTCTTCTTCCTGCCAAGCTGCTGACTTAACCAGGGCAAACATCTGCCTTGTAAACCACTGAATTAACACATTTGAGAGGGCCCTCTTAAGCATTTGAGCCCTAAGCACATGCCTTGTTTGCCTATTTCTTAATCCTCCTCTGCAGGGTGCTCTGAAGTGTGTGCAAGAAGACAGAGGGACACAGCTCATCAACTTTACTACACTCCTAACTGCATCCTAGTTATCATAAGATAATTTAACAAAGGGTTCTTGGGTGGCCCTGGGTGTGCCCCTTCCACCATATCACTGCAGAAAATGAGATGGAGAGACCAAAAGAATACTATATACATCTTTGTATATAAATGTTTATTAGTATAACTGGAGAGAAGGAAAGATAAATGAGGTGACAGTGAGAATGATATGGGGAAGGAGATACAGGAGGGAGGGAGAGGAATAGCTCTTATTCTTCCTCTCTCACAGTGCCATTTCTCTCCCCTCTCTGCAGCATCAGTAATGGCCACAAGCCTCGCTGTCCTTGAGGTGGAGCGAAAGTTCATCTACAGTTCGGACGTGGAGGATATGCTGCAAACCCTGGGAGCTACGCTGCAGGGCAGACTCCTTTTCCGAGACACCTATTATGATACAGTGGACCTGCACCTCACTCTGAATGACCACTGGCTTCGTGACCGTCAAGGATCCTGGGAGCTCAAACTCCCTTTCTCCCTGCATGGAGGTGATAAATCCAGCAATCCGGTCACTCAGTACCAAGAGCTGACACGGGAGAAAGAGATCATAGCAGCTGTGGGGGAAGTGCTGGGCTGCACGCCTCTCAGTGAAGGCATGGAAGCATTGGTGGCAGAATTAAGGCTGCAGGCATTTGCTTCTTATGTAACAGACAGAAAGAGCTATGAGGTGCCCAGGGAGGGCCTGCATGTGGACCTTGATGAAGCTGACTTTGGCTTTGCTGTTGGGGAAGTGGAGAAGGTTGTGTCCACAGCAGAGGAGGTACCTGAAGCCCTGGAAAGGATCAATCACTTCTGTTCACAGTTAGGTGAGTTCCCAATACCTGGTTCTGCTGTTCGGTGTGTGTGACATAAAGTGGGGTCACAGTCACTTGATACCTCTGTGTCTCATTTCTAATCTTCAGCTCTTTCAGTGACTCCGGGGAAATCACTTTTATCTCCCAGGGCTATGTTTTTAACTCCAGGTTATATCACTGACAGTGACATAGCAAGGGGTGGGAGCTGCCTAGGGCGTTGGCACCCCTGCGCCCTCCCTGACCCCCACCACACACACATCTTCCCTTGCCCCCTGTACCTTTTTAACTCTTCATTGGCACAAGCAGCATCTCTATCCTGCTGCCCACACTGGCCTCAGAGAGAGAGCCAAGGCCAGTGCAAGCAGCAGGTTGGATATGCTGCTTGCACCGGTGAAGAGCCAAAGAGGTACCGGGGGAGGGGGAGGAAGGAGAGGTGCTGACACTCCCACCAAGACGGCGACTGGAGCAGTCCGCCCCACCTTACTACGTCACAGATGCTCTGAATATGAGACTGTGGGAGTATTGTTCCCTTTAAACTGAGTAGGTACCCTCCATATGCATTCCTGCCAGCTGGGGTGGTACAGCAATACCATGGCTTCAATACTGAGAAACAACAGTGTTCTCCCCAGAAATTTTTTCCAGCTGGGTGGCATGAAAAAGTAGCCGGGTGGGGCGGGGCAGGGAAATTTGGTAGTGGAGAAAATTAAATGTATACTATTTTTATTAGTTAATTATTATTATTTTCCAATGCTCGATATGACTTCCTTTTTTAAGGTTTGACACTTGTGCCAGAATATTTTTACTAAATCTAAGAAGTATCCAATTCTAGAAGTGAATAATTAGATATTCACCCTCTTTCAAATGGTATAGAGGTTTAAAAAAGGGAAATGCGTTAATGAAGTCATTAGGTTCAATCTAACCATTTATTTCTGCATGAATTTAAACAACTAAAAAAAAAAAGATAAATATAGCTCATCCAGTCATACAAGAAATGGCTGTACAACACCTCTAATAATGTTTTGATCACTAGGTTCCTTCCTGAGGTCTCACTGAGGATATAAAATAGATGCTATCCCCACTTCCAGACCTCTTCCACATAATTTATGGAGAGGTGTTACTGAGCCTTGAAGGGCACCTGTGTGATTAATCTTTATCTGCTTCTTTTTTATTTTGTTATAGTGCAAAGTAAAAGCTAGGGCAAAACAGTATAGGTAAAGATGCAGGTAATAATTAGCAATGTATTAAAAATATTTTATTTTTATTTGCTTATAATGTCATTTGAAAGCTGCTTGATGATAATACAACTTTAATTTAATTCTTTATAATGTGTGTGTCTATGTGTTGGGGGGGACAACACCTACGTCAACAGTAAAGTTAGAATAGGGTCATTAAATCCAGTGGTGTACCTAGTATATATGACAGCCCGTGCTAATCATTTTTTTAACAACCCCCTCCTCTATATAAAAAAAAGATATTTTTAGTAATAATCCATGAGTCACACAATAAGGGTGCATCTAGGAAAAGGCAGCATCTTAAACACTGCAGTGAGCACTAGAACACCAACACACGCATTGTAAAACTAAACAAACCAGATCCTACACAGTCAATTGATCCTGTAGTCGATGCTAACAGAAAGCCATGTCCTTTTCATACACACAGAACACAGATACACCCTCGCCCAATATGGAATAATCACAAACTAAAAATAGAAATATGTAGTCAAAAGTTAAACTGAACCAAGAAACCAGACTCTGCATACAATGCAACACCACAGAAACAATGACACATATCCCCTAATACTGTGCAAAATATAAAGACAGTAGATGTAAATTTGAAAAAAAACTTCTACATAACAGTCACCACTTTACAAATTAACAAATAGAAATAAAACAAATAATGAGAAATATGAAAATACCATTTTATTGGACTAATCCATTTTTCAATTAGCTTTCAGAGGCCAAATCTTTCTTCAAGACAGTACAGTAAACAGCTGTTATGGTATCCTGTCCTGATCTGAGGAAAGGGGTATAGTCCCCCCCCAAAATTGCCTTATTTCCATTTCCTGTTGATAAATTTTAATCAATACAGTTACAATACTACTTGATTCTACGTAAAGCAAAAAAAATATTTTTTTTTCTAACTTTTGTCATTTCTGCTTTAGTCATCTTCTCTTCACTCTCTTCAGCATTTGTCCTCGCTCCCTTCCAGGCAACATCTGTCCTCTCTCTTTGCCCCTTCCACCAGCCTCTACCCTCTGTCTACCCCTTCCATCTACTGTCCACCCTTTCTGCCTTTTCCATCCAGTGTCTGCTCTCTCTCTGTTCCATATGGTATATTCCCTCTTTCTATGTCTCTTCAGTAAACTCTATATCCTGTGCCCTTTCTCTCCTTTGTACATGATTTATTTCAGCTTCAACCCCTCTCCATTTTTTGTCTCCACCCCTCCCCTATGCTCTGGCATCTCTCTCTTCTCCTTTCCTTCCTTCCTTCCTTGCCACTCCTCCCCATGGTCTGACATCTCTCTCCCCTTCCCTCCCCCCCCCCTCTCCAGTATCTGCCTCTCTCTTTCTCTCCGTCTTTCTTCTGTGAGGAGATCATGTTGATCTTGAACACTGAATAATTCTTCCATATTCCCCATATCACTAAACTGTAGTCTGGTCCAGCAGACTGCTTTGGCACTATTACATGGGTAATAGTAAATTCATTATCCATCAGCTTTCCACACAGAATGCCACAAGTCTCTATTTCTTGTGCTGTGTTTACATCTGCCAGCAGCAGAAACTTGTGAGACAGATTCCTTGGCAATACTACACTTTGGAGCCCTTTGACCATCTGGTTCTGTATGTCTGCAGGCTTTAAAGCTCTGTTTACTGGAGGAGACTGTCCAGCATACATAGTTGCATCACTCTTAAGGATCTGATCAGAGATTACATTAGACAAGGTGGTATTTTTAGGCATGGAAAAACAGGACATGTTCTCCTCAATCTGCTCAGATGCCCTTTAATGTTCGTCTGATCTCGGGCTAAATCTTGCCTCCTGAGCTAATCTTCAAAGGAGAGCGGAGTGAGAGCCATATCGGCAGTGAGATCCGTTTTGGGCCGCATGTTGTGCAGGGCTGGACTAACGCAAGTTGTAAGCTTCCTTCCATCGCTGACCTAACTTCCATAAATCAGCAACGGAGGGAAGCTTACAACTTGCTGTTCTTGCTTGCTTTGGGCCTTCCTCGTTGCCGGGTCCTGACTTCACGGAAACAGAAAGTAGGCAGGACCCGACAGCGAGGAAAACCCGAAGCAAGCAAGAGCAAGTTGTAAGCTGACCTGTCTCCTATAGCGAACCCATGCTCCGGGGCGTGTGCATGCCGACTTCCCTTCTCTTCCCCCCCTCGGGACGTGACTTCCGGTTTCGGAGGGAAGAGGCATGCACGTTAGAGCCCCGCCGGGGAGCATGGGTTCAAGTCGCTTGCTGGCGTTAAAAACTAAAAAAAATAAAATAAAAATGTCAGGCTCCTGCGATTCAGGCTGTGCCGAGTCAGCCCGGTAAATCTCCAAGCAGGTGAGAAGGTTTTTGTTTTTTTTAAATGTTGAGCAGAAGGCGGCAGCAGCAGCAGGATTGCGATCGAGATTACAGCCGGGCGCTCATCTAAATTAGCTGGGCGGAGCGCCCGGCTGAAAGGCCCTGGGGAGAACACTGAACAAGTATGTTCCAACTGCCTTCACATTTGAAAACACAATATCAGAGATGTCAAATCACACTCATTTCAATGCTTTCTCACTCTCACACTCTTTGAACCCTAATTCTCACTCAGCAAAGCTTTAGCACCCTGATTACTTCTTTCTTGAGGGAAGCCTTAGAGCAGTAAACCAAGGGGCCCAATCATTAGGAACAAATCTGAGCATACCTTCCTCTTGCCCTGTCCCTTTTTCCTTTATGTATTTATTTTAATAATTTATACACCTATAACTAGGCATTTTACAAATAACCATACATATCATAGGTCACAAATACAAACAAACACACAATCCAGCATACTTACAATAGGATTGCCGGATTTTACGACTGTAAAATCCGGACATCCTAGACCCGCCCCAGTTCTGACCCCAGCTGCCCGCTTTGGTTGGGCAGGAGGCAATCCGTGCATATGCGGATTGCCTCCTGCCTGACGCGATAGAGAGCAGGCTTTTCAAAACCCGGACAAAGTGCCGGTAAAATAGCCAAGCAATTGATGCACTAACATTGCTTGGCTATTCCAAATCGGGTTTTAAGCTCTTTCAAGAAGGGACTTTTTTTCTTCTTTGTGATTTTGTACAGCACTGCGTAAGTCTAGTAGCGCTTTAGAAATAATAGTATTAGTAGTAGTTTTAGTGATTGTAAAAACCAACTGGGCTAGACATGCTGTTTTGCTGTGGGAGACAGGGGTCAATCGGAATGGTAGGAGGGAGTGGGCATCCCTCCTGCCATTTTTAGAGGATTGGGGGTTGGCGGTGGCCTGGGGGTGCTTGGTCCAGGAGGGACCATGACACGGGGAGGCTTTTTTCTTTTTTTATTGGGACAGATTGGGACACAAACAAAAGGCAAGAACTGTAGAATACAATGTTCTTGAGAGGATCTTGGTTAAAAGCAAGTGATCTTTATTCAAATCAAGTACATTTGCTGACCCAATGAACGTCCTTGTTTCAGCTCACTCGAGCCTTCCTCAGGGGTCCAGGTCAGAGATAGCTCAACACAAATGTGGATTCAAAGCAAAAGAGAGATACCTCCCTATTCACTCTCCTACCAGTGGTATTTTACAAGTGGATATGTGGATGTACTTGATTTGAATATAGATCACTTGCTTTTAACTAAGATCCTCTCAAGAACATTGTATTCCAGTTTTTGCCTTTTGTTTGGACTTTCCTCTATTTCTGTGGAAACCTTGGGCATTTCTTTTTGTTTGTATAACATACACACACAACATCTGTCATTAAAAACAAACAAACCCTAACAGCAGTGCTTCCCTTGTCACTGCTGTTAGGGCTCTGCGCATGTGTCAATCGCTCATAGCGATTGATCAGTCGTGTTTGCATGCAATTGATTTGCATGCAAACTTGATAGTGAATTGATCGCTGCTGGAGAATTGGTCAACAGCGATCGAACTGGTATCTTTAGTGCATCTAGCCCTATCACTGGTCTTGCTCAAAAGACCACACCTAGAAAGCGTTAAGTGTAGTGATTGCACTCATAGCCTTAGCATATCCCATGTCTCTTGTAAAGTGAAAATGGTGTAGTGCTCAAAATATCACACTCCCAACTAAACTGTGCTAGTAAATCCCAAGAAGTGACAATAACATTGACCATTCAAATTCCAAATCAAAATCAAACTTAGCTAGAAACTAAAATGAATACAGCTTCCTGAGGTTTGCAATAGTGCTTTTTGAGTCATTTAGATTTGAGAAGTGTTTTTAATTAGTTTGTTTCAAACAATCTCTCCTCTCAGGATTTTTGTGTATGGAAGGATACGGCTGCAGGTTAAATTCCTAGGCTCTGCTAGGGACTTTTCTTATGCAGGAAGCTAGCAACAAACTTTCAATACTATCTTCTTTCCACAGGGGTGACCAGTGTGAAAAAGGTTCCAGGCAAAATGACCACCTACCTGCATCAGTACCGTCCGGAGCACTACCAGAAGCTCAAAGAGGCACATGTGCTTTGATCAGGATGAAATAGGTCTCATGACATAATGGAAGGGTTCCCAGGCAGATGGAAAATATAACTAGCCTAACCAGAAGCCATGGCTAAACCCAACTTCTGATCTCTTGAGATCCAGCTTCCAATCCTACTGTTATCCTAAACTTATTCAGAGACCCATCTTCCAATGCTGCCTCTAATCCCATTGTTAGCAATTTAACAGATGGCCTTTAGACACATCCTATACCTCTCTGGGTGCTATGGTGAGAGACGCCAGCTGCTTGAAGCCCGGGCCTTGTGAACATGAGACTGATTTTGAATGATGCTGTACTGATAAAAGTAATAATAATAAAGAAAATATCTTGATTTAATGATTCAAAAGACTAGCTCCATCTTAAACTTCTTCAGAAAACACTTGCATGGGTGTCTGGGAAGAACTGTGATGAGGCATGCAGTTCTTTTTGATGTCCTACTTATAAGTCATAAATTTATCTACTATTCTCAGCAGTTAAATTACATATTCAGTCACTGTTTCAATTGATGTGGAGGGGCATTTTCGATAGGATGTCTAAGTCTGAGTTTGTCAGCAAACAGTGGTTGTCTCAATTATTCAATATATAGGCTTACATATGGTATAATATAACCAGAATATTCATATTTCTTGTATGGACCTTCAGACCACCTAATGGGTACACACCCCAGGCTGTTATACTCTTCGTCAGTCCAACTTTATTCAAATTTTATTTGTTTTTATTTTAAATTATGGTCATTTTAGAACCAGCACAACATCACTTAGCTGTAGCTTATAGTGATGCTCTTCAATCTTCACCCCTCCCGACATGCATGTTTCACACACAGAAACTTTCTTCAGGGTCGAGGGATACTATAAAAAACAACAATAGCAAACAATTGCCTCAATTTCACCACAGCCTTAATTTCTCAAAATTTTGCGACCAACTATCTCAACTGAACGGCCTCCCTCCATGGTAGTTCGTAAAATGACAACCCTCCGAGCCTTCCCAAGTACATGAATAAACAAGGTAACTGCAGCCAGGGGGGAAGCTACAAAAATCAGTGAAGTGCCAAAGAGGTTTAATCTGGAGCCCCTTATGGGTAGGAGTCCAATCAGGAATTGCAAGTTGGACTACATTAGCAGTGTGGGATACGTTTGACTCTGTCAACCCTCATTCTATAATTAAACTGCTGAATGCATGTAGGCCAACAATAGCATCTGGTGATCTATGTTCCCAAAATTGTTACAAGAATTGCACAGTCAATTAGGTTCTACGCTTACAAAAATAATGAATCTTAAGTTTGTGTGAAGGGGCGATTCCTCTGTTGTTAAAAATCTCAACAGTTAAGCCAGTAATGAAAGATGTAAAAGTTGGGAAGAATGAAATTACAAGTTATAGACCTTTTGCATCAGCACTAGCTTTGGCAAAAATATTAGAAAAACTGGTGTATATTCAACTTGATGAATACATCCGGAGGTACAATCTTTTGGACCTTCATCAGTATGCCTTCTGTTCTGGACATATTATCAAGACTCTGTTGGTATCATTGGTGGATGAGATAAGGTGCAGATTTGATAAAGGAAATAAATATGTTGTATCCCTGGACATTTTTGCTGCCTTTGATATCCTTGATCATAAAATCTTGCTGCAGCAACTGAGTTGTTGTGGGATAGGAGTAGTTTACTTGTGGTTTAAGTCTTTTCTTTCTGACTGGAGACAGGAAGTTTACATTAATGGTCAAAGCTCTATGCAGAGAATACAGACAGGAGTTCCTCAGGGATCTTCGCTGTAGGCAGCATTGCTCAACATATATCTTCTTCCATTGTGTGCATTATTGCGAGAGCTGGGGGTATCATATAGGATATATTCTGAAGACCTGTTGTTTTTTCTTCCTTTGGAAAAGTCAATGATTTTGACTCAACAGAAGTTGGATACTATCTTGGCTAAGGATAAATATTAGATGTGTGAGAATAAATTGATGTTAAATTTACAAAAAACTAAGGTGCTGTATCTGGCAAGAACACCAGATTGTTAATCTGCCCAGAACTCTTTTTTTTGTTTAAATCTTTATTAATTTCCAAAATTAACAAAAATGCAGTACAGTATCTACACAGACACCATTATTCATATATGCATTTATAATCAATCAAAAACCCCACAGCAAGAAAAAAACAAACAAACCACCCAACCAATACCTTGCAAGAGAATAAAACCATGATATAAATATCCCTCCCTCTGGGTGTGTGTGCAATATACCAACAGGGTCAAAGGAAAAAACAATTACAACGCATCCATAAAAGATACCAAAGGGCCCCAGATTAACTTAAATTTCTTAGTATGACCCATTATATCTGCGTTCATTTTTTCAAATCTATAAGTTAAGCATAAACTTGCCCACCAAAAATTAAAGTTAAGGTGAACCCAGTTCTTCCAGTTGCGGTCATGATAAGGAAAAGCCACCCTCTATATATGTCCACTGAGGGCTTCAGATGTAACATCGTCCCACATATGACTGCCTCATATGTCAAAGGAATCACTTAAGTATAGCATTAATCTGTCCCCATATCGACTTCCAGAACTTGAGTATTAAAGGACAATAGAACAACAACAATAGAACAACAATAGAACAACAGTGTCCCTATATCAAGATGACAATGCCAGCATCTATTAGACTTAGAACTATCTAACTTTTGTAAATGAACAGGGGTCCAAAAACTTCTATGCAATAAGAACTCTGAGAATACTAGATGCTGTTGTCCAGATGTTCACAGAATTCCGGTATCTTGGAGTGATTCTGGATCCTTAATTAACATTTAGACATCATGTGCTAAGTTTGATTAGGAGAGTGTACTATAAGATACACTTGGTAAGTAAACTGTATCATTATGTGTCATGGGGGAATTTTAAAATCATTCTCCAATTGTTGGTGCTTCTGGTTCTTGATTATTGTAATGTGGTTAGGTATTCCAATGAAGGTGCTAAAATCTCTGCAGGTGATGCAAAACTCTATTTTGCGAGCATTGTTCCGGCTTCAAAGAAATGAACATGTATCAGATCAGAGTATTATTGTAAGCTGTATTGGTTAAAAATTGAGTTTAGAATTAAGTACAAATTATTGCTGTTGGTTTACTCAAGTGTGCAAGGCTTGATGGATTACATATGACCTTATGCTGGGATGTAAAAGCTTCGTTCGGCAACACAGAGGAACTTGACTATACCTTCTAGAAAGAAGTTAAAGTCTGCAGACTGAGAGAAAAGTTTTTTTCATATAGTGGTTCAGATGAGTGGAATAAGCTTCTTTCTTTCATTAAGCAGCAAGAAAGTTTGCAGGTTTTCAAGAAACTTAAAACGTCATTTGTTCTGTTGTTTGAAATACACAGTATGACCATCAGCTTTGTTATGACTACTCCATGTTTGCTCACTGAATAGATCCTTTTGAGATGGCATGGCAGGGTTGGTTGACGATGTTAATCCCACATCCCTTAAGTTAACTCAACTTGTACGTCAACTCAACTTGTACCCCACTAATCTTCTGTAAACCACATAGAACTTAACGGTATTGCGGTATATAAACTGTTATTATTATTATTAATGTTGATATGTCAGTCTGTTTATGTAATTTGGTGTTGTCATTTTTATCTTTGTAAAATAATTGAAATGTTATTTATATCTGTTTATGAATGTGTTGATGTATTTCACCTTGTATAAGGAGGATTATAAATAAACCAAACCAAACCATGGTGTTCACTGTGAAATCCTTCCTTATGGTATCCTTCATGAAGGACTGGTAAAGCACGGCTGAACCCAAGCTTATGCTTCTACCACCAGCAACTACAGGAGTGAGGGAGTGGGAAACAGAAATAGACTATAGTGGATTCCTCTAACACCAACAATTAAGACAACAGTAGGACCACCATCTAGCCCTAACAGGACATCGGGGCCTGCAAATGAGGTATGGGTTTGAGGAGAAAAAAAGAGAGAGTTTCCACACCAGAGAGTTTCCAGGCTGCTGATGGACTTCAAACTGTGGGATGGAGAGATCACAGTGACCAAGGGAAATGTCAGTCAGGTTCATTCTTCTCCACTGTTTTATTGAAGTAGCAAACATCTTTTTGGACAAAGAGAATCAAATGGCACTCAGTCTGGAGCGTAGACCATCTTTCCAGTCCTTCATACTCTGTTTCTATTCTTCACCACAAGAATGAACGAGGAATGGAGTATTACTTCCACCTCCGAAACCCTGCAAGCAAAATACACAACGAGAAACAACAATGAGGAGACAAAGTGGCAAGAATAGTGAAAGAGCCACAAAGAGTGAAAGAGATAGGGAATAACAACAGCATCTAAGGGAGAAAGAAAGCTGAAGACAAGGTGGAGAAATGTGTTCCTTGCCCAATTCACCTAGAACCCCCGTGGGAATATGTCACACACTCAGCTGACTAAGTTTCTCTCACCTTTCTTTTTCTTTCCTCGTTTCAGTGTTTTCTTTGATCGCTTTACAGGGGGTACAACCTCCTGGTGAGAGAGAGAAAAATTAGCTTTCCAGAGCTGCACAAGAGAAACCCATCCACCCACCACCATACTGACTAGCTGGAGTTCAGATTCCTGTACTAAGCCAGAATTCAGAGGCCCAGAGACATAACATGCATATAACACTTGGGGGTCCCAGTACAAAAACAAGAAGATGACCATAAAGCCCAGAATTATGGTACTGAATAACAGAGAAATTGCACTCCTTATGCAGACTACAGCAGCATAGGGAGTGCAAGAAGATTTCTCTACTATTCAATGCCACGAAATGGTGTTCACTGCAGCCAGACTCGATACAGTTCATGGTCTAGAGTGACCTGGATGGGACTATGCACAGATTTGTAAGAAAATACAGGAAAGTGTTGGATGTCAGACATTTTCAGATGTCCAGGGGCTACAAAGAATTTCTGCTACTTGCTTAGGTCCCTCCTCCTCGTTTCACTGAGACATCTACCCTTCTCACCTCACCAGGGTTTCCAGTTCCTCCCATCAAGGCGCTGATGTCACCAAAATGCGTCAATGACTGCAACTGTGATGTCATGGCCATGGATCTCTTCTTCTGGGCCTTCTCCTTCCGGGTCAGGTTTAGGCGTACCATCATGGATTCCTCATAGCTAGTTCTGCAAATAATGAGAGGACATTGGATAAATGAGTGCTATCCTCTCTCTACCACAAGGATAGCATCTCCCTGGCTCTGACAAGGACTATGAAAGCCATCTCACTGCAGCTCATCATCCCACAGACCTGCGCTGATCCTCTTGGCTCTGCCGCATCATGTGGTAACCACGCCCCTCCCGGATCTCTTCCGGTGCTTCCGAGTACTGCTCCTTCAGCTCCCGGATAACAGAGCTGCTCAGGGCTCGCTTCTTAGCCCGCTCCAAGATCTTGTGCTCCCGTTCTGCTTCTGTCTCATCTGTAAGAGGTGAAGAGAGAGAGGAAGAAAGTAGAGTAATTTCTCCTCAGAGCCAGCATCTAAAGAATACTTCATGATGCGAAAGGTGAATAAGGAGTCTATCCAAGTACTGGGGATACAAAGATGACATCTCGTCACCATGATCTCACCAAAATGCATTGGGGCAAGTCGTGGAGGCACATATTTCCTGATCTTGCCAGGGTTCTTCTTCCCAGAAACCTTTGCTCCACTACTTTCATCATTCTCTCCCTCCTCTTCAGATTCACTTAGCTATGGAAAAAAAAAAATATTTTCCAGAAAAAATTTGTCTAAACACACTTTTGCATATAAGAGCCAAATTCATAAAATAAATGGTATGTTGCCCCTTGCTATAAGCAAGCTAGTCTCTGAAATGCTTTGGCTGTGAAGTTCACCAGAGTGTCGCACTGGAAATCTGCCCCTCCACTGAAGACCTGGTGTTTACAACTTTTTTGAGATTAGCTTTTCAATCAAGGTAACATATGCCCTTAAGGAGAAATCAGACCAGTATGACCTTATTTAGGGAAATTTTAGGGCTATAATGCCATCCTTTACAAGGCTCTTCTAGGATGTAGACAACATTCTCTGTTGGCCGACTCCACCCCTGGGACTCCCCCAACATAGCTTTCAATTAGGCGGTAACTGCAAATTTCTCAGCAGCAGTACTTAGCTGGTTAAGTGCTGTGGAAAATTAGCAGCTAACTCTGATCAAGCCATTTAACCAGTCAACGGCTGGCTAACTTACTTAAAAAAAATAGAATATACTGAGTGGTGTGCTGCTAACCAAAAAGGACAAGATCTAATTAGTGTGCTACTGGTTCATTCAGATGAAAGCATTTTCTCAGCTGATTCTATTCTTTAGCACATATCAAGAACCCATAACAGCAGCATTCTGTGATAACCAAGATATGAATATGGCAGGCAGAGCTAAAATGAAACCCTAACGGATAACGGATGAGGCTGTAGAATTCTTACCTTACTGATCAGGTTATCTGGATTTGGCTTGAAGCGCAGAGGATCACTCTCACCTATATGATAAAAAGGAAGAGAATAAGAGCATCCCTTAATGCTACTATCACAGAAAAGTTTTGGTCCATCCTTTCTTGACCTTGGGGCCGCCGCATGAGCGGACTGCTGGGCAGGATGGACCACTGGTCTGATCAAGCAGCGGCAATTCTTATGTTCTTCGCATGTTCACCCAGACTACAGAGGCCCTTTCCCTTCCTCACACTCACCCAAGCTGCCAGTGACAGATGCTTTTACCAGCTTGTCTATTTGATACTTCAGTTTCTGGTCAATGGGACGCATTTTTTCCAAAACCTGTAGCAAGGAGAGGGGAAATGGTCAGCAGAAAACCAAGATCAATGAGGTAAGAAAAACAGTAGAGCAGAGGAGATGGAATATACTCCAATTCCTTCTTCTAACTCATACCGTACGAGTCTCCACCAGGCGCAGGATAGATGAATGCTCCTTCAATGACTTTCCAGATGTCTTCTCCAGTATCAGATAAGCAATATCCATCAGGTACATGAGTAGAAGCTGATCTTTCATCTCCAGGAAGCTGAGGCCCTGCGTGCAAGAAAAGACAGTGCAGAGGACAGCTGAGAAATAAACGAGGATAAGAGAACACTAGAAAGGGTAACAAGATACATAGAAGCAGAACACTGTAGATCGGTGTCTCGCAAACCTTTCCAAGCCGTGGCATACTAAACTCAGGGTCGTGGCTGGAGGGTTCGTGCATGTGTGATGTCATCATGTCGATATCTACGCTTGCGCAGCAGCCCTCCAGATGGGGCTCTGAGCTTGTTAACCCTGAAATTACTTCACCAATGGGAAGGTGCGGACAGCAGGGGAGGCGCCTGTAAGGAGGAGATATGCCGACAAGGAGAAGAGGCACTGGCACACTCACCTACACAATGTGCCTCTCAAAGCACACAGTTTGCGATAATTGCTTTCCATCTGCAGCAGTGTAACTGTGGAAACAATAAGAGCAGCAAGCCAACGTGAAGAAAAAAGGTAGATTTTTATTCACTTATCTTGCTCTAGATACTAAAAACAAATGCCCGAACTTGCCTTGTTTCACCTAGGGCTGCTTCAGGGGCATTATAAAAATGTCAATTGGTGTTAACATGCGGTTTGGAAAAAGAATGGCCATGTTGGGCATTTGTTTTTAGTACCTGGAGCAACATAAATGAATAAAGTCTACTTTTTATCCTCACATCGGCTTGTTGCTCTTATTGTTTTCATGTTGGATTTTTTTCAGCCAATTGCCCTGTTGTTTTCTGCTTTGTAGCAAGTTTACACGGAGACCGTCGGTCAGCAATTACCCTATATTTACACAGGCTCATGTTTATTTTTATTTGCTGTTTAATTTGAAACCTTATCAACCTTGGACCCCTGAAGAAGGCGTGTTAACCGAAACACGGACCGTGTTGGGTCCCTTGGTTTGTTCAAAGAGTGGTAACATTCACTGCACTTAATTATATATTAATAAACATAATCTGCATCTTATACATTTTGTCTGCAGTCTTTTCTTGTTTTTCGTGTGTTCTAAGAAATTGTAACATCAAGAGAAACCTACATTGCAGCACACACATAAATTTAAAAAGACACTGCTACCTTTCTAATATTAATACTACCTATTTCTATAGTGCTACTACACATATGCAGCGCTGTATATCAAAACATTAAAGAGACAGTCCCTGCTCAAAAGAGCTTACAATCTAGTCAAGACTGACAAACTGGACAAGAAGGTGCATCTATATACAGTGCTCAGAAGGGGTAATTACAGAGGGAATAATAAGACAGATATTGGTGCTTAGCAAGTGAATTGCAGTTTGGAATTGAAAGCAGCTTCAAAGAAATGGGCTTTGAGTCTGGATTTAAATACTGCCAGAGATGGATTTTGATGTACTAACTCAGGCAGTTTGTTCCAGGCATGTGGTGCAGCAAAGTAGAAAGGATGGAGTCTGGAGTTGGCTATAGAAGGGTACAGATAAGAGAGACTTACCCGATGAGCAGAGTGCTCGGAGGGAAATGGGGAGAGATACTAAGGAACTGAGAAGCAAATACACTTGTAGATCATTAAGAGGAGTTTGAACTGTATGTGGAAACCGATAGGGACCCAATGAGGTGATTTGAGGAGAGAGGTAAAGTGGACATAGCGACACTGACGGAATATGAGGCATGCAGCAGAGTTCTGAACAGACCGAAGAGGAGAGATATGATTTAGCAAAAGGCTAAGCAGGTTGCAGTAGTCTAGGTGAGAGGTGATGAGGGTCTTAGCAGTGCGCTTAGAAAGGAAGGGTCTGATTTTAGCAATATTGTAGGTAAAGAACCAGGTTTTGGCAGTCTGTTGGATATGTGAAGAGAAGGAGAGAGATGAGTCAAAGATTACCCTGAGGTTGCAAGCCAACGAGACAGGGCGCATGAGGGCGTTGTTCACAGAAATAGAGAATGGGGGAAAAGGAGAGATGGGTTTAGGTGGAAAAATGCATCCCATTTCCCATGAAGTGGGCCCTCGCCCACTCTTTTCTGCCTACCTTCTCTGTGGGGAAGGCACCTGCCCGAACCTTCTGCAGTAAATTCTGCACATAAGCTGTTGCTCCTACCACCTGCACAAAACCAGAAATGTGAGAATAAGACTTTAGAAGAAGATGGGATACCAGGACTTTCAATGCCCATGAGGAGCTGAGTACATCTCACTTCCATCCACCTACATTCTACTGGATAGCATAACATGAAAAGACTCTGCTTCAGAGAACTATAATGTTCAAGAAAGAATGCCTGTCTTTCTCAAGTCAGACATTTCCAAGGATCTAAGATCCAGAGTATCAGGGCTAGGATCAACTTTCATGCTAAAGCCACATACCAGGATTATAACCTTGAATTTTCCTGATCAAACTGAATAACTGTACTGAATTGAATAATTGGCAACTGACTAGTTTGTTTAACTTCTTCTACTCCACATAATATGAAATTGTTAGTACCGGCAGAGATTGACAATGCCCCTTCTTATTTTATGAGCATTCTTGTATTTTCATCAGATGATGATTGTTCTCTGTAAGCTCCCATGTACATATTGGCTCTTAACTTTGTAAATCGCCTTGAACCTTTATAGGCATAAAGCGAACCACAAATATTAGATTACATTACATTAGTGGTGTTCCCGACTTCAGGAAGTGAAGTGAGTCAAGAATTTAGTGTAGGTTTCCTACAGTGTTAACTTTGCACAGTTTTCTCTGTTATTTATTTATTATTTTTACCTTTCCTAAACATTCACAAGTTAAAGCCTCAGGCAGAAGACCAACTTGCAGGCTTTTGTGCTTTTCTTTTTAATTTTGCTCTATACTGAAAGCCAGATCTTAAATAGGATAATTTAAGGTTCAGGCCAGGGCATGGAAAGATGTCAATTACAGATTTATATTACATGGTAATATCCACTCCCAGGATCCTCCTAGTGCACAGGAAAGTAAAATAAAAGCACAGACACCATGCTAGAACCAAGAAACATCACCTGGTCTTGTAAAGTGCTCAACAGCTCTAGGGCTGCTGGGAGATCCTCCATCACTCTCTCCTGCAAAATTAAGGTAGATAAGAAATAAGATAGCACAGATTAACATCACAGCACCCTCCTAACCCGAGGCAGTGACAAAGTCAATGATACCACAGTGCCTTCCCCTACCTCTAACCTGAGGCAGTAATGAAGTCAATGACATCATAGTGCATTCCTTGAGGCAGTGATACCTCCCCCCCCAAATATCAGAGTTGCATCATTACGTGAGAAGGGGGGGGGGGTAAGGCGCGTGATGTTTAGGTGCTTCATTACCTTAGGATGGCAGGGGAAGGCACTGACATCTTTGGGAAACATGATGGCAGATAAAGGCCAAATGGCCGATTCCAATCTGCCCATCTGCAGTAACCATTATCTCTTCCTCTCTCTAAGAGATCCCATGTGACTATCCCAGGCTTTCTTGAAATCAGACCCAGAAAGCCTAGGATAGTCACATGGGTTCTCTTAGAGAGAGGAGAGATAATCATTACTGGCCTTTATCTTCCATCATGTTTCTATGTTTCTTTCCCAAAGATGTCGGTGCCTTCCAAAAGGCAGTGATGCACCTAAACATCACAGTGCCTTACCCCCCCCCATTCTCATGTAATGATGTACCTGATCATGTCAGAGCATCTTACCCTATCCTACTCTGAAATAATGATGCACCAAAACATGTCAAAGTGCCTCCCCTCCCCAAAACAGTAAATCCTTCCTCCAGTGATATCATGATATCCTCAGGCTACATAGTTGTCTATTTTCACAATGCCCAAATCAACTTTGATGCACCCAAATATGTAAGAGCTAGGGCTACCATCAGACTAGGTCATGACACACAAGATTATCTTGTTTTCATTTTGCCCCCTTTGCAGGTCCGGAACCTCTAAATAACTTGATGCAATAGATAATGATGCCATTTCTCTAGGATATACATAACCATTAGGAAATGAAAGGCAACTTCACACTCATATTCACTACTAATACTATATCTTGTAGGTTCCCAGCCCCCACCTCTAATTAGATCCTGGTCTTCGCTGATGTCCCAAGCACATGTGCTGAAAAACTAACCAATCAGATCTAAATATTTTCTACCCTCTATGTTATGACCTATCAAATTCTTGTGCCCATGAGAATGTCACAAACAGATAGCTAAACAAATCTCAGCACCCCCACCCCCATCCAATAGGCTGAATCCCACTTCAGTCTCTGAACTGTTTTTGGAGGAACTTCTGTGCCAAGGCCTTGAAGGGCAATCTCTGCTTCCCCCAAGGAGAGTTTGGTATAGTGGGTAGAGCTACAGCCTCAGCACCCTGAAGATGTGGGTTCAAACCCTGCACAAGTCACTTAATCCTCCACTGCCCTGGGTACATTAGATAGAATGTGAGCCCACCAGGACAGATAGGAAAAATGCTTGAAGAACCTATATGTAAATCGCTTTAAATGTGGTTGTAAAATGACAAAAAGGCAGTATACGAGTCCCTTTCCCTTCCCATAACCTGCTCTTTTGGAGAAGAATGTGTGTGCTGACAGATATTAGGGGAGAGGACAAGAAGAAATAAGTATTCTGTGAATCCAGTGAAGGATCACCCCAAGATCTTAAAAAAACATATTAAAAAAAAAATCTCAGTTTGCAACTTTAGATGCATGGATTTTTCGACATCTAAAGTATGAATATAATGACTTTGCAGACACAGACAGAAAATAGACCAGGAAACATTTCTAAGGATGTAGGGTGTTTGGAATATAACTTTCCACAAAGCTAAAATGGCATGTCATAATTTGTTTTGAAATGAATAAGGATTTTTTTTTTTTATTTCTTTATTCATTTTTAAACTTACATCAAGTGTATAGTAAATATCAACCAAATATAATACAACATCACTTGAAAAATTTTCAATATCATACACCAAGAAGATTTAACCCCCACACCCCCTCCCAAATTCATATACAACTAATATATACTACATGAAAATAAGGATATTGAAACACAGGACTGCCTCTTTTGAAGTAAAAATATGAACGGTGCGTGTATTTGAAAATCAAGGGGGTAGAAGACCACAGCCACAAACACTATTAAAATTTGAGCATAAATGCATAATTAAGGCTCCCACTTTGCTGATTTTCCTTATTAACCACTATGTTCAACATTTCCTTTAATTTCAGTCCAACTCTAGGATGTAAATTAGACATGGAAGAAGGTTACCTGATCAGACATTGCACTTTATGAGTGAAAGCACTTGCAAATTTACTGTAGTCAGATCCTTGTTTCCTCCTGTGCAGTCCTACATGGAAAAAAGAAAAAAACAACCCCAGAACATCAGACATACTGTACCGTGAGAGGGTTGTTCACGTCTTACTGCTCATCGTTGCTTAAAAACCGGAGCGAGTGCCAAAGTAAAGGGCTCCCGCACAATCCAAATATCATAAGCAAGCTTAAACAATTCATGAAATAAGGTTACCTTACTTTTTTCCCCCTCCTAAAGAAGAAAAGTCGACTGTAATGTGCTCCCCACACATGCTCAGCAATTAGAGGCTTGAAGAACCACCCCCTGATCTTGCACAGTATGCTGGGTAACAGTCCTCACATTCGCAGCAGCAGATTCCAGCTGGCCGAACAACCTGACCAGGCTGTGGCCGATTTACTCAGTTTTTGTTGACGTTGTTCAAAAATATATCTTGCTTTGTTTTGAAATACATTTATATTGAAAAGGTGTTTACTACAGTCACACTACTGCCCTCAAATACTGCTGAATATATTATTATTATTTGCAGGGAAATCAAGGGGGACCCTTCCCAAAGCTGGAGATTTAAGGCTGATGAGTGGGATTTGTTTTGCAAACTCCAGCCTTATCTTAAATTCTAGTGTACATTCCAAAAATGGATATATTTTAATCAATAAATAGAAAATAAAATTCCTTTTTCTACCTTTGTTGTCTGCAGTGGTGTAGTAAGTGTGATGGGGCAGGGTGAGGGGGGGGAGGCAAACCACCCTGGGCATTGTCTTCATGAGGGGTGCTTATCTTCTCTGCCCCCATATACCTCTTTAAATGTTCGCCAGCGTGAGCATCTTCCACGCCTCCAGACCAGCACAGAAACAGATGGGTTTTACCCTCCTCTGCTAACTGGTGGAGACTGAGACATTGACTTTTTGGCTTCAGTACAAGTGGGCTGTGCAGTCCGTTTTACTGTTCTCAGTCTCCAGCAGGTGGAGTGGTAAACTTGTGCAGACTGTGCTGAAGTTTTGTTAGGTACACACAACTGGGGGCAAATGAACTCAAGAATTTTTTAAACTGGAGTGATTAAAGAGAGTATCCTCAAAAGCAATGGAATAATCACTCATAATAGATGTCAACATCAACACTTTCAATCTTGCATACTGATCTCGGTGCCATGATAGGAGGAAGCTTTAACATTTTTGTTCGATTAGTAAGAAAAGAGTGTTTGATGTGTGAGTTTGCACCGCTCATAATCAAAAATCTTTTGCAATATTGTGGGTTCCCTGAAGCAGATACGAAACGTGTCATAGAAACATAGAAATAGACGGCAGATAAGGGCCCACGGCCCATCTAGTCTGCCCACCTTAATGTCCCTCCCCTACCTTTGCCCTGTGAATAGATCCCATGTGCCGATCCCATTTGGCCTTAAAATCAGGCACGCTGCTGGCCTCAATCACCTGTAGTGGAAGACTATTCCAGCGATCAACCACTCTTTCAGTGAAAAAGAATTTCCTGGTGTCACCTCGTAGTTTCCCGCCCCTGATTTTCAACGGATGCCCTCTTGTTGTCGTGGGACCCTTGAAAAAGAAGATATCTTCCTCCACCTCGATGCGGCCCGTAAGATACTTGAACGTCTCGATCATGTCCCCCCTCTCTCTGCGCTCCTCGAGCGAGTATAGCTGTAATTTGTCAAGCCGTTTTTCGTAAGGTAGATCCTTGAGTCCCGAGACCATCCAGGTGGCCATTCTTTGCACCGACTCCAGTCTCAGCACATCCTTGCGATAATGCGGCCTCCAGAATTGCACACAGTATTCCAGGTGGGGGCTTCACCATGGATCTATACAATGGCATAATGACTTCCGCCTTACGACTGACGAAACCCCTTCGTATGCAGCCCATGATTTGTCTTGCCTTGGACGAAGCCTGCTCCACTGGATTGGCAGACTTCATGTCCTCACTGACGATTACCCCCAAGTCTCGTTCTGCTACCGTTTTTGCTAGGATCTCGCCATTAAGGGTATAAGACTTGCATGGATTCTGGCTGCCCAGGTGCATAACTTTGCATTTTTTGGCATTGAAGTTGAGTTGCCATGTCCTAGACCATCGCTCCAGTAGGAGTAGGTCGTGCATCATGTTGTCGGGCACTGAATCTTCGTCTGTTGTGCATTTGCCCACTACATTACTCAGTTTGGCGTCATCGGCGAATAATGTTATTTTACCTCGAAGCCCTTCTGCCAAGTCTCTTATAAAGATGTTGAATAGGAATGGGCCCAAGACTGAGCCCTGTGGTACTCCACTAATCACCTCCGTCATTTCGGAGGGGGTGCCGTTCACCACCACCCTTTGGAGCCTACCTCCAAGCCAGCTCCCAACCCATTTCGTCAATGTGTTACCTAATCCTATAGAACTCATCTTGCTCAGTAACCTGCGGTGTGGTACGCTATCGAATGCTTTGCTAAAGTCCAGGTACACGATGTCCAGGGACTCCCCAATATCCAGCTTCCCCGTTACCCAGTCAAAGAAGCTGATCAGGTTGGATTGGCAGGATCTCCCCTTAGTAAATCCACGTCAGAACCTGACACCCGCAAGCTACAAGATAAGTTTTTGTTTAAACGTATAAAGAAGCACAAGTAGTTTTGCCTTAGTGGCTCCTGGAGCTACCTATTTAAACATCCACACTATCTACAAATGGTGCTTTTAGATGCGATGATCGGGCAGTGAGACAGTAGTGCTGGGGCTTCGCCCCTGTTATTGTCTACATGATTCTGAGCACAAAAGTCACCAAGATCAGTATGCAAGATTGAAAGTGTTGATGTTGACATCTATTATGAGTGATTATTCCATTGCTTTTGAAGTTTTGTTAGGGCCTGTTGGATCTGATTAGTGAATCTTTCTTGGTTTTTTGGCTGTCCAGACAGAGCTTGAGGACCCTCTCAGGGGTCCTACAGACCTAGGCGGTGTCACACTCAGAAGGATCGAATCCCTCTCTCCATTTCCCCCACCTCCCCATATTTTCTGAATTTAGAGGAGCCTCAACTGTACGTCTGGCCACCTGTTAGGCACAGACTGCAGTTTAGAGAGCCTGTGGGGGTCTGCTCACTTGAAAGAGCTGGTAAGCGATGGCCTATGTCAATTGTCAGGGGGGCACCAAGAGTCATCTGGTGGCGCTGGAGGCCTCTCTCATGGAATGGGTGGAGGCTCATCTTTGGGACATCTCGACTTCCCACATTGCCAGTGTGGACAATGTCCTGGTGGAATTTCTCAGTTGTCATGCACTGGATCCCAGCAAGTGGTGTCTCAGGCTGGAAGCCTTCCAGTTGATTATTTAGTCCTGGGGTTGGCCGATCATGGACCTCATGGCTGCAAGTGTCAATTCCAAAGTACCATGGTTCTTCAGCTGGTACAGAAATTGCCAGGCCGAGGGGCTGGATGCACTGCTGCAGGCTTAGCCAATGACAGGCCTGCTGAATGTCTTTCTCCTTTAGCCTCTGGTGGGTAAAGTTTTTCTTCAGATTGCATGGCACACAGGCCAAGTGATTCTGGTGGCTGTGATCTGGCCCAGGCGCCCATGGTATGCAGATCTGGTTTGTCTGCTAGTGGCAGATCCTCTCCCGCTGCCCCTCTCACCCAATCGATCCGGGTCCCTTTTCTCTTACGACTTGGCTCTTGAAAGAGCTCACCTAAGGAAGAAGGGGTATTTGGATAAGGTGATCTCCACTCTCTTGGGGTCTTAGAGACTTTCCACCTACCGGGCTAATGTGCAGGTTTGGCATCTCTTTGAGGAGTGGTGTTCTGTATGTGGCGTGGTTCCCCTTTGTGCTGCTTTGCCTCACATCTTGAAATTTCTTCAGTGGCCTGGAGTGCAGGCTTGTCTGGTCCTCCCTTAGGGTGAAGATTGCTGCTTTGTCTTCCTTTCACGGTCCCTTCCATGGTTGGAGTTTAGCCTCTTCTCCAGATGTGATTTTATTCTGCAGGGCTGCGAAATTGCTCCGGCTACCAGTTCAGCTGTCGGTTCCTGCCTGGGATCTCAAATCTGGTTCTCTCCATGCTTGTTCATCTGCCTTTTGAACCTCTTGACTCCTGCTTGTTGAAAGACCTTACTGTTAAGGCGGTCTTCCTGGTGGCCATTACTTCTGCAAGATGCATTTACGAACTGCAGGCCTTTTCCTGGAAGCCTCCATTCCTGGAGTTCTCTAAGGAGCGGGTCATACTATGGCTGGTTCCCTCCTTGCTTCCAAAGTTGGTTTCGCCTTTTCATGTCAACCAGTCTGTGGTCCTCCCGGTCTTGGGTAGTCGGGAGTGCTTGTTCTAGCAGAAACAGTTACGCAAATTGGATGTCCATAGAGTTCTTCGCTCTTATGTTCAGTGGACCAAAGAGTTCCGTACGTTGGATCAGCTTTTTGTCCTCTTAGCAGGCCCTCGTAAGGGGGACGGTGCTTCCAAGGCTACCATTGTGCGCTGGATTAAGAAGGCTATCGCTTTGGTGTACTTTGTTCCAGAATTTCTAAAAGCTCATTCCACTCAGGGTCAGGCAGCTTCTTGGGCTGAGTCTTCTCTTGTACCTCTGGTGGATATCTGTAAAGCTGCGGTTTGGCCTTCTCTGCATTTCTTTGTTTGCCACTACTGTGTGGATGTTCAAGAGCATCGGGATGCGGTGTTTGGTCAGCGTGTTCTTGTGGTGGCCCTTCAGTGGGTCCCACCTATGATAGGTACTGCTTTGGTACGTCGCATCCATTTCTGAGCTGGTTTGGAAGAACACTAAAGAAGGAGAAATTATGTCTTACCTGCTAATTTTCTTCCTTTTAGTCCCTCCAGACCGGCACAGACCCTTCCCTGTCATTTTTATTCTGTGTTTTTTCGTGAAGAGTACGTTTTTTTCTGCGGGAGTTGGTTGTCTTAGTGGTTGGGGAGTTTAATGAGAGCAGCGACATTTGGTTGGAAGGTTCTTGTTCTAATCTGTTCCAACAGTGTTTTCTGGTCCGATCTGGACTATTCCTTTGTCTCCATATGAGTGTGGAGTTGGTATGTTATTGCTCAGCCTAGTTGATTTCTGTTTGGCTATTCGTCAGACTGACTGTAATAGGGACTGCATAGCCCACTTGTACTGAAGCCAAAAGTCAATGTCTCAGTCTCAGTCTCCATCTGCTGGCAGAGGAGTATAAACCCACCCGTTTCTATGCTGGTCTGGAGGGAAAAAAAGAAAGAAAATTAGCAGATAAGGACCTAATTTCTCCTTGCTGTTTGCGCAGGCCTTGGTTCCCTTCTGACATAACTTTCTGGTCACGAGACTAGGAAGGGAGCTGATGCCGGCGCCAGCAGCAGGTGGAAGATGCACAAGTGAACATTTCAAGAGGTATGCAGGGGCGCCTGGGCAGTGGGGAAAAGTAGGGGGTGCCCAAATGGTGGGAAAAGAATGGGGGCTGGGTGGTTAAATGGTCACTGTCTGAGTGAAACGGGTGTATGTGTATCCAGGGTTAGAAGAATTTTTAAAAAAAAGTTCACCTGCGAGGGGGCAGTCCATGAGTGTATCCCAGCAACTCTTGTGCTCTGGGACATGAGAGTGGCCGGCAAGCATTTTACAGCCATGGCTGTGCCATGAGTAAATGTTTTAAGTCCCCCGGCTTTTAACAGCTTTGTTGCAAGGAGTTGAGCAGCATCGCAGGCTTTATCCAGACTATCTCAAGAAGATATTGAATGCTTGAGTGTTTGCAATGCCATTGGTATATGACTACACTAAAGTGAACGTGTTTAGCTATTAGCAAAGTATGTTAAATTTCTGTTATTTTCCACAATACAGATATTGAAGGTTCATTTAATAAAATGCTGTTAGATGTTTTGCATAAAATGTCTTTTTATCATTATTTGATGATAGGAGAATGTTTTCCTATTCTTTTCTGGTTGTAACACTGTCCACCTCCTTTACTAATGCAGCGGCCCAAGAAAAGATAATCACAGCATATCTGAAGATAAAAAAAATACACTCTATTGAATCCCAATGGGATTGTAAATCAAGGACCAGTTTTCACTGGCACTTTCTGCAATCTCAGTTGGAAAGAAAGTTAAGCTACAATGAGGATGCATCATGCAGCTAAACCTGGACGAATTCCCATCACAGCCTGCACATCCCAGTTTCCCCAATTACAAGTCCAAAGCTTCCTAGAGGGAAGGGCATCAGAACTAAAATGGAAGATATTCAGGATGAAATCTAACTGTTACCCGCTGAGCAAAAAGGTACCAAAAGCGGGGTTACAAATAACAGACATAAAAGCTATAAAGATTTGGAGGGGTAAATCTGGGCATCTCCTATTTTTGAAATTTGATTATAGTCTATACAAAACACAATCAAAATTTTATCCATTAACTTCCTATGTTTTACAGAAATACAGATGTTTTAAGTTTGCTATTTTTCAAATGTGTTTTTCCAAAAAACATGTAGTGTACTGCTATCTTATAGAGGTACACTGTGGATTATTTGGGAGGGACAGGACCTTTTAAACTAACATTCCCTCATTTCCCAATTCAGAAATATTTAACATTTTTAGTAATACTTCTTCTATTACAAGCTTATCCATCCCTTTTTATACCAAAAATACTCTTTCTGTATTACACATAACTATGGTACATAGCAATCTGCACTTCTTTTACACAAAAAATGAATTTACACAGGGGCTGCTGAAAAGTTCTCAGCCCACCCAAGAAGAAAATGATGTGGAACCAGTTATTCCACACTTTTCATTTCAATGACATGAAATGAAACGAAAAGTGTCAAGAAAAGTGTATAATAACTTGTAAGTTCTATGGTTCACCATCATTCTCTTCTCAGCGGCCCCTCGTATGTAGTATTCAAGAAGCCGAAAATTTATGCAATAAGCCCCGCCTGCTTACCATATCAGTATATGTGAAATAAAAGAAAAACAACAATCACTTCAACAAGTTTAATCTATTTTGGTTTCAAGTTTGTTACAAAGTAACTAAAACACAAGCAACAATTCTTCACAACCCATAAAATAAAATCACATAAAACATTTTCAACTAATACCCATTGGGCTCCTTTTACAAAGCCGCGCTAGCGGTTTAACGCGGGTAATAGTGTGCGCTAAACCGCCGGTTGCACTAGCCGCTACCGCCTCCTATTGAGTATTTTTTCGGCTAGCGCAGGGGTTAGCACGTGATGAAAAGTCACGCGCGTTAAATCCATTAGCGCGGCTTTGTAAAAAGAGCCCATTGTTTATGTTAGGCATAGGCAATGTGATGGGCTGTGTGGCAATGGCCCCATGGCTTCAGGGCAGTTACTGTTGCAGCCTGCGCTAAACAGCTTCATAAAAGGTTCTAAGGGGTCCTTTTATTAAGGATTGCTAACCGATTTAGCGCCCGCTAAATGCTAAGGCATCCATTATATTCTATGGGTGCCTTATCATTTAGCACGTGCTAAATCAGTTGGTGTGCCTTAATAATAGGCCCCCTAAGTTTAGAGAACAGGTCATAATGAAAGCATAATGATTTGAACTGGCTACTTATTTTTGTCTTGTTTATTACAGTATCTCAGGTTTTAAGATTATGTATATTGCTACCCATGTGCAGGATATACATTTTTTAAATAATAAAATTCCACAAGTTTCAGAGGACGTAATAGGGCAGAGTGCGGTAGCGGAGTTTAAGAAAGGATTGGACAATTTCTTGCTGGAGAAGGGGATAGAGGGGTATAGATAGAGGATTATTTCACAGGTCCAGGACTTGTTGGCCACCGCGAGAGCGGACTGCTGGGCACGATGGACCTCAGGTCTGACCCAGCAGAGGCATTGCTTAATATTTTAGAATCTAGATGATCAATCTATTAAGATGCCAACCTGGCTTTCCAGCTCAGTATCTCTATACTGTAAAATGTTTAAAAATCTCAAGAGTAAAAAAAAAAAGATCTTTTTAAAAACGCTGAAAAATTTTGGTCCAATATTCAATTTTGCAGATACAGTCCATAAAGTCAGAAATAAAAATAAATACAGTTTTTCTTGAATTTTGTTCTAGCCCAAGAAAATATATTCACACCATATCTGAACTACAATGAGGTTGCATCATGCAGCTAAACCTGGACGAATTCCCAACACAGTCTGCACATCCCAGTTTCTCAATTACAAGCCCAAAGCTTCCCAGAGGGATGGGCATCAGAACTAAAATGGAAGAAATTCAGGACTAAATTAGGAGAGGGGATTAGGAATGCCACAAATTCTATCTGAGAGGTTACTGGAGGCAAATTCAGATACCCTCCCCTCCCAGTGACCGAGATCTTGGGCTGCAGCTTGAGGCTATGGAGGGCACAGCCAGCTCCACACTCAGCTGGAGTTAAGGATCTCAATCTCAGGGGCATAGACTTTGACCCTGCACTCTGGGAAGTCTTGGTAAGGGACCTACTGCATCAGCCCAGATTTACATATCTGTTAGAGGTGGAAAAATACTGGAGAATTGCAGACTGCATCAGACCTTTCACTAGTGGACACTGGATTAGTTCAGTTTATTGCTATCTGCTGGCAGGAAGGGGTGACAACCTGTCTAGCAGAGAAGATAAAGACAACTGGTCTAGCAGAGAAGATAAAGAAATGAAAATTTACTGGTTTTGTCTTGTTTCTTAAATTTCCTGTAATCCATTTTGGTCTTTTCATTTCTCCATAAATTAAAACTGCACATAACTATACTAGACTGAAAGTAAAACCCCATCAAGTTTGTAGCTTGTGAGTTTGACAGGGGATATTCATTACAGGTCTTAATAAACATATTAAATTCCAGACCAGTAGAGGTTAACTTTACGAATGGGTATATATCTAATCATGACCAGCAGGTGGAGACTGAAAACAAAACTTTGGGACAGTATATCCTAGCCCCTCCTCTCTATTTCCCTCAGTCTTCTTTCATTCTCCAGCAGGTGTTGATGTGATCTGTACCCATCTCCCTTGGTAGGGCTGTTGGAATTTGTTTATGGGGTTTATTGTCCCTGTTTTTGGCCGGACGGAGCTTGGGCGGACTCTGTTTGGGGGTTCGTCCGACCTCGGGGGTGTCAAACCCGGCGGGTCACGAGCGGGGTCCCTCCCCCCACTTCCTCCACCTCCCCACATTTTTTTAGAGGAGCCTCAGCAGTAAGCCTTGCCCCCTAAATCAAGCAAGGCATATTGCTTCGAGAGCCTGTGGAGTCTGTTCTGTAAAAAAAAAAAAAAAAAAAAATCCTGAGGTAGTGCTGGTCTGAAGGGTTGTTTCCCTTTAAGAAAACTGTATTTTACTGTATTTTTTCATGTAACCGGCACTTTTTTCTAGCTAGGTCGCGTATGGAGCAATTGTGCCCTTCTCCGGGGGAGTAGGACACAAATTTAGTCCAGCCACGAGGCACTCGCGGCCGGCCTGAACTCGGCGGTTTGGGTCGGTGAGGTGGTGGAGCTCCGTCGGCAGCGGCTGCAGGCGCCCAGAGCTCCCCGCCGATGGTGCCTCGCGAGTCGGCAGGGAACGGTGGGGAAGCCCGGTCTTCTCTGTCCGCCCACGGAGGGAATCCCCGAGCCGCCGACGGTCGGGTTTTAGAGGATTCCCTCTCAGCTGATTTTTTGACAGCTGATGCCGGCTTGCCTGCTTTAGCGGCTGAGACTATTCAGGTTTCTCAGCCGCTTCAGGCTATGGAGGGAGCTTTTTTGGCGGGAAAACCGCCATCTTCTCTGTCTGGCCCCTCCATTTTGTCTTCCACCTCAGGTGACCTTCCCCCTGTTTTGACTATGCAGGGGCAAGGTTCTGCTGGGTCCCCTGCTGTGGCAGGGAGTCCCTTGGGACCCTCGGGGGGTTTTCCCCTGAATTTTTTCTTTTCTTTATGCAGAGCCTATTTTCAGGCGGCTGGGGGTCCCGGTTGCGCCCAGGGGGTTTCGGGGGGTGGGGTTTCCTCCGCGCTCCCTGCGGCTTTGCCTCTCTCGTCTGACGTGACGTCCCCTCCGCCGCCTCCCTTGTCCAAGCGTCCGCGGGTGTAGTGGGACGAGAATTTGTGGTCGGAGGAACGTGTCGGTCTGGAGGAGGACCTGGACCCTTCGGAGGAATTCCAGGACCCTCTGGAGGGGACGGAAGCTGGCGGCGGGTTGTCGGATTTCCCGTTCTCCAGTGACGAGGCGTCCGTTGTGCGCCTTTTTCAGAAAGATGAGCTGCCTGACCTTATTCAGCAGGTTTCTTCGGTTTGGCGTTTTGAGGACGCGCCGCCGGGGACTCCGCGTGTGGGGGACCCCCTGTTACGGGGGATCCGTTCCGTTTCCCGCTCTTTTCCTATGCATCAGGATATTCGGGATATTATTCTGGAGCAGTGGAAAACGCCGGAGACGCCGTTTCGGCTGGCGCGCAGCATGGCTCGCCTGTATCCCATTCCTGAAGGGGATCGGGCTACGTTAGCTTCGCCAGTCGTGGATGCGGTGGTCTCGGCAATTTCCAAGCGGCATACCGTGCCTGTTGAGGGCGGTTCTGCCTTGCGGGACTCTGAGGAGCGCAAATTGGAGAACATCCTTAAGCAAAATTTTCAGGTCTCTGCCTTTGGGGTCCAGGCGGCTATTTGTGGGGGACTGGTCGCTCGCGCCGTGTTTCGGTGGGCGGAGCGGGTCTTGGATCGAGAGTCTGACGACTGGTCTCTGGTGGATCAGGAGGTAGCGAAGATTGAGATGGCGGCCTCATTCCTCTCAGATGCTCTCTATGACTTGGTGCGGATCTCGGCTAAGTCTATGGCTTTTGGCGTGGCCGCAAGGCGTGTGTTGTGGCTGCGCGCTTGGGCGGCGGATGCTGCGTCCTAAACTAAGCTTACTAAATTTCCCTTTCGGGGGTCGTTTTTATTTGGAGAGGACTTGGATAAGTTGATTCAGACTCTGTCGGACTCGAAAGTTCCCCGTCTGCCAGAGGACCGTGCCCGCCCGGCGTCTCGGGGGGGTGCGGCCCGGGGGCGTTTGCGGGAATTTCGCAAGTATCGCCCTGGGCGTGGGGGCTGCTTCTTTCCAGTCTCCGGGGTTTTCCCGGGGTCGGTTCTTCCAGCGCATGCAGCCCTTTCGGGGGGCCCGTCGGGGGGCAGGGAATCCCTCCGCCGTTTCCCCCGCTTCCCGTCCTGCGCAATGACTCCTTGCCGGCGCCCCCTTTGGTTCCGGTGGGGGGCCCGGCTGCGCAAATTTTTCCCCAAATGGGCCGAGATCACGTCCGATCAGTGGGTCCTTGAGGTGGTGCGGGACGGTTACGCTCTGGAGTTCACCCGCTCTCTGCCGGACCTTTTTCTCGCTTCTCCATGTCAGACTCCATGGAAGACGCAGGCTTTTCGTCAGACCCTTTGTGGTGGCCATAAAGGAGGGGTCCTTTCGGCCCATCCTGGATTTGAAAGGGATCAACAGAGCTCTCAAGATTCCGTCTTTCCGCATGGAAACGCTGCGGTCGGTCATTCTGGCGGTTCAGCCGGGGGAGTTTCTTACGTCTCTCGAGCTGACGGAGGCCTACTTGCAGGTTCCAATTCGGGCCTCTCATCAGCGCTTCCTTCGCTTTGCGATCTTGGGGCGGCACTTTCAGTTCTGTGCGCTTCCCTTTGGTCTGGCCACGGCTCCTCGGACGTTCACCAAGGTAATGGTGGTCGTCGCGGCAGCCTTGCGGTCGGTGGGCATCCTGGTTCACCCCTACCTGGACGACTGGTTGATTCAGGCAAAGTCGTTGCAGGAGAGCTCCCGGGTTACGGCTCGGGTGGTGGAGTTTCTCCGGTCGCTGGGCTGGGTGGTCAACCTTTCCAAGAGTCGGTTGGTCCCGGCTCAGCGTCTGGAGTGCCTTGGGGTTATGTTCGACACCTCCTTGGGGTAGGTCTTCCTTCCAGAGGCCCGGGTGAGCAAATTGCAATCTCAGATTCGCCTGCTTTTGGCGTCCCGGGGTCCTCGGGCGCAGGATTTCCTCCAAGTCCTGGGGTCAATGGCGGCGTCCCTGGACGTGGTGAGGTGGGCGCGGGCCCACATGCGTCCTCTTCAGTATGCTCTGCTCCGGAGGTGGTCTCCCCGGAGGCAAGATTTGGATGTTCCGGTTCCCCTGCGAGGCTTGGCGCGCTGCAGTCTGCGCTGGTGGCTCCGGACCCCTCACCTGGTTCAGGGGGTGGGTCTGGATCTCCCGCGGTGGACGGTGCTCCTTACGGATGCGAGTCTCCTCGGTTGGGGGGCTCAGTTTATGGGCCACTCAGCTCGGGGCACCTGGTCCGCGGAGGAGGCCTCCTGGTCGATCAACGTGTTGGAGACCAGAGCGGTCAGGCTGGCGCTGTTAGCTTTCCACTCCCTTTTGCTGGGCAAGTCGGTCAGAGTCCTGTCGGACAATGCCACGGCGGTGGCTTATGTCAATCGTCAGGGGGGCACCAAGAGCACTCCTGTGGCGCAGGAGGCGGCTCGGCTCATGGTTTGGGCGGAGTCCCCTCTGCTGGACCTCTCGGCCTCTCATATAGCCGGAGTAGAAAATGTTCAGGCAGACTTCCTCAGTCGGCACTTTCTAGATCCAGGAGAGTGGTGTCTCGGCGCCGAGGCGTTTCAGTTGATAGTGCAGGCTTGGGGGCAGCCCCTGATGGACCTGATGGCCACGGGTGGCAATGCCAAAGTGCCCCGCTTCTTCAGTCGTCGCGGGGACGGTCTGGCCGAGGGTCTGGATGCTCTGGTCCAGCAGTGGCCAACGGAGGGGCTGTTGTATGTGTTCCCTCCTTGGCCGCTGGTGGGCAGAGTACTTCTTCGCATTGTTCACCATCCGAGTTTGGTGGTGCTGGTGGCGCCGGATTGGCCTCGCCGTCCGTGGTATGCGGATCTGGTGAGGCACCTGGTGACGGATCCTCTTCCTCTGCCTCTCTCGGACGACCTTCTGATGCAGGGTCCCATTCCCATGTTCGACCCGTCTCCCTTCTGTCTTACGGCGTGGCTCTTGAAAGGGGTCGCCTTAGCAAGAAGGGATATTCAGACAAGGTGATCTCTACACTGTTGGGGTCCCGGAGGCTTTCTACCTCTCGGGCTTATGTGCGGGTTTGGCGTCTATTTGAGGAATGGTGTCGGGCGCGGGGAGTGACCTCTTTTCGCGCTTCTCTGCCTATCATTCTAGAGTTCTTGCAGGATGGCCTGGATAGAGGCCTGGCTTGGTCTTCTCTCCGGGTTCACCTTGCGGCCCTGTCGGCCTTTCGAGGGTTGGTGTCAGGTCAGCGTTTATCGGCTCTTCCTGATGTGATTCGATTTTTGCGGGCGGCCAAGTTGCTTAGGCCTCCCCTACGGCCCTCGGTTCCCTCTTGGGATCTTAATCTGGTTCTCTCTGTTTTGGTGCGTCCGCCTTTCGAGCCCTTGGACGACTGTTCTTTGAAGGACCTTACTTTGAAGGCGGTCTTTTTGGTGGCCATTACGTCTGCTAGGCGTGTTTCTGAGCTACAGGCTTTCTCTGGTAGGGCTCCCTTCTTGGAGTTTTCTAGGGAGCGGGTCGTCTTGCGGCCTGTTCCTTCCTTTCTGCCGAAGGTTGTTTCTCCTTTTCATGTCTATCAATCGGTGGTTCTCCCGGTCTTGGGTGGTCGGGAGGGCTCTTCTGAGCAACGGCAGCTGCGCAAGTTGGATGTCGGTCGGGTCCTTCGCTCTTATGTGCAGCGGACCCAGGAATTCCGGAAGTCCGATCATCTCTTTGTCCTCCTGGCTGGTCCTCGTCGGGGAGCTGGCGCTTCTAAGGCTACTATTGCGCGCTGGATCAAGGAGACGATTGCTTCCGCTTATCTTCTGAAACAGCAGCCTGTTCCGGAGTTTCTCAAGGCTCATTCCACTCGGGGTCAGGCGGCTTCTTGGGCTGAGTCGTCGCTCGTGCCTCCAGTGGATATTTGTAAGGCTGCGGTTTGGTCCTCCTTGCATTCCTTTGTTCGTCATTATCGGGTTGATGTGCAGGCGCGTCGGTACGCGGTGTTCGGTGAGCGTGTACTGGTATCGGCCCTTCGGGGGTCCCGCCCGTGAGAGGGACTGCTTTGGTACGTCCCATTCGTAAAGTTAACCTCTACTGGTCTGGAGAGTGCTAAAGAAGGAGAAATTAGGTTCTTACCTGCTAATTTACTTTCTTTTAGCTTCTCCAGACCAGTAGAGGTCCCCACCCTGTCTGTTGTTGTTGTTGTTGGGGCTGTTGCGCGGGCAGTTTTTGGTTTTTGCTGCGGGTTCTAGTATTTTTCTAGGGCCGGGGAGAATTGAAGAACAGCGGCTGTGGCTCGGCTGGCTTAGCTGGCGAGCTGTGGGGACATTCTTCCTTCGGGAATTTCTCCTCTGCATTTTCCAACAGCATTTTTGGGTATGTTATTTGTTACTCCTTTCGGAGTATTGTGTTTTCTCTCTGTTTTTTGTCCAGTTCTTGGTTCTGCTTGGCTATTCGGCAGACTGAGGGAAATAGAGAGGAGGGGCTAGGATATACTGTCCCAAAGTTTTGTTTTCAGTCTCCACCTGCTGGTCATGATTAGATATATACCCATTCGTAAAGTTAACCTCTACTGGTCTGGAGAAGCTAAAAGAAAGTAAATTAGCAGGTAAGAACCTAATTTCTCCTTAAACCTGTTCTAAGCAATATTGAACAACTTGCTATGGATTTTCCTTCTTCAAAAGTGCAAATTCAATGTCTCTCAAAACTCTAAAGACAGTCCTAATAACACTTACCCCCTCTTCTATTAAACTGCACTGTTTTTAGCACAGAGAGCTGTGCTGAATGGCCCGTGCTGCTCCCGACGCTCATAGGAACGCTATGAGTGTCGGGAGCAGCGTGGGCCACTCAGCGCGGCTCCCCGCGATAGAAACTGCTAGCGCAGTTTAATAGAAGAGGCCTCTAGTGAATTTTAACTCCAAGCATTGTGGGGTTTGTTATCTGAAAAACAAGAATGCACATTTCAGCATGTTGTCTGCTGAGAGTACCAACAAGTCTAGGTCAGGCTTGCTTTTGAAGTGACAGTACATGGTCACATCTGTATGTGTAAAGGTATTTCTGCCTTAAGAATATGGTAATAAACTCTCCAGAAATAAAAATTACTTTTCTCAAAAGTTTCTATGTTGTGGAGCTGAGAGTTTTCCCATCCTTAGTGTTTGACATATTGCAAAATCAGTAAAGAATATTTGCTAGAAAATATAACCAGCTAACGAAGGGTCTGCATTAGATCTTCTAAAGATTAAACATGAGCACAGACACTTAGGGCTTCTTTTACCAAGGTGCGCATTTTTAGCGCACGCTACAATGCTACACCCCACGCTACACGGAAAATGCTAACGCAAACTCTATGGAGGCGTTAGGGTGTAGCACGCGTGGCAATGTAGTGCGCGCTAAAACCACTAGTGCACCTTAGTAAAAGGAGCCCTTAAAGGCCATAAAAATGTTTCTGTGGGTCAGTTTCCATTAGTGTTCTTGCATGTACCATCAGCTCTCTCTGCTGGGGACGAGCTAGAAAATCCACTGCGCTCTGTTCTCTGGAAGGCAAATCCATCTTTGTACAACCGAAAAATAAATGGCAAGCAGTGAAATACCTAAACACTGCTAAGTCCAAAAGTCACTTATAAGCTTAGCAATGCTGATCCAGACCAAGGTCCATCAAGCCCAGCATTCTGTCTCTGAAAGTAGATCAGTCTAGGTCACAAGTACACTCACAAATGATTTCAACCCTCACAAGAAGTTTGGCAGTCTCATCACACAGGTGTGGAAAGACAGAATGCCATTTCAGCAATTTCTTTCAGTAACATATATTCTTGAGTAACATATACTCTGCATAGCCAATATTTTAGCGTACAGTCTTACACACCCCAATCTTCATTGGTATGTACTCTCGATTTTTTCTCATTTTCCAATAATACTTTAAACTTTAAATATTTTAGTATATGTAAATAAATAATACTCATCTGTCCATATATATAGTAGCAAACGTCTAGGGGATCTTTCTCCAACATAGAATCCATGTTTCGCTATTGCTCTAAGGATTTCTCCTTAACTAGCCCATTGTTATTGCATTCTGATTCAGCAGAGGTCTTGAGTTGATCTTAAAGAAGTTTCCATTCAGAGTATATGTTACTGAAAAATTTGAAGTCCGACTCTGAATATATTTACTGAGTGCCTGTGTGAATATTTCAACATACTGTTCCTGTAGCTTTACATATCATCTTCAGCATTTGCTCAAGATTCTGCCAAAACACTGAGTTAGGATCTAATTCTTGAGGTTTGGCAGGCTTTTGCTAGGTGAAGAAACCACTTATTTATGCTCACATAAGACAGATTTGAAGGTGAGAGGATTCTTTCTGATCCCTTCCCTAAATGTGACTGGTTTTGGAGCACCTCTGATGATCTCTGGTCACACTTATTTCCTCTTCTACCAATTTCTGGGAAACAGTTAATGTGCCCAGTGGGGTCTGAGGACTACAAACAAAATCAGTCTCCTCAGATGTCAATATATTGCCTCATCCATGTTATCATCACTGTCACCACCAAAGTCTTCTCCATTATCAAAGTAGGACATAATATAATCTGTCTCCTAGGAACAGCAAGGAAAAAAGTTAATAAATTGACAAAATGAAGTCCCACAAAAGCTTCCAGCTTTGTATGGAACCCTATTATATTACAAATTCTTACCTGTAATCTGGTGTTGCCTATTGATTACTTTTAGGAGAAGAGAGTTTGTTATAGCTTATCAGCTACTCTTCCCCAGTAGTGCACACTGAGCATAGTACCACAATGAAAACCAAAGGCACCCAGGAAAGCTCGAGAGCATACACAGAGACACAGATTTCCTCCAGCAATAAAACATATAACAAAAGTTGCAATAATAGCATCCTCAGTTCTTTTCAGAGAATTTGCAAGGGCCCTGGCTCTTGAGATTATATATAACTACCATAGATTTTGTTCAGCATAGATCACAGCTTTACATTGAACTGAATATATTCTGTAAGCAAATGTCTAAAGACAAACTTGGCTGCTTTGACTTCCTGGCACTGTATTGAAGATTTACCTTTAACACTTGACATGTTCTCAGTTCTAAAATTACAACATGCAAGTGGCCTTTGGACTTGGTGCCATGCTCACACATTTGTTCATTGTTTCTCCAGTGGGATATTTTGTTTAGTTGCTCTGTCCCAATGCATCTCAGCTTGTGCCAAGTTACAGTGGTCTATCTAATGTTACAAGATGCAAGGCACAAAGGAAAAATAAATCTCAGTAGACTATTTTTATGACTACAGCAACTGAAAATATATGCAAAATAACAATAGAAACTTAGCCAAAAGCAGACAATAAGTTATTTTTAAATTCTGTATTATGCATTCTTTTTTTTTTTTTGTTTTAAGTTTTTTATTGATTTTTTCACATATCAACAAGTGTTATAAATTTTCCATACATTTATCTTAACAATACACTTGATATCTCTATAATGTATTTTATATAAACCATATTTTATATTATTTTTTTTATGAATTTATATAACATATATATTGTAATGATTTTATCAATTATTATTTAATTATGAACCCTTTTCCCTCCCTTTATCACATTAATTTCTCATAAGACTATCATTCATTCCTTATGATATATTTTTTATAATGTATAATAAAGAGAATAAATTCTTTACCCCTTCCCTCCCTCCCTTCTTTAACCATTATCTTATTATGGGAAAAAATTAAAATCAGTCATTGCAAAAATCTGTTAATGGTCCCCAAATCTTCTTGAACTTATCCATATATCCTTTTTGTGTTGCAAATGTACGCTCCATTTTATATATATGGCAAACTGAGTTCCACCAAAAATTATAGTTCAATCTGTCATAATTTTTCCAATTATGTGTAATTTGCTGTACTGCTACTCCAGTCAATATAAATAAAAGTTTATTGTTATTTGATGAAATTTGACTTCGAGCTCTCATTGCAGTACCAAACAAAATCGTATCATATGTCAAGGCTACCGGATTTTCTAACATCCTATTAATTTGAGGCCAAATTGATTTCCAAAATATTAATATGAATGGACAATAGAATAAAAGATGATCTAATGTCCCTGCTTCAAGATGACAATGCCAGCATCTATTAGACTTAGAGCTATCTATTCTATGTAAACGTGTAGGGGTCCATAAAGCTCTATGTAAAATAAAAAAACAAGTTTGTCTCATAGAGGCTGACAATGTGCATTTTAACCTCCAAGACCAAAGTCGTGGCCATTGAGATGCATTAATCTGATGCTTAATCTCAATGCTCCAAATATCTCTAAGACCATTTTTTTTCTTTTTATGTACGAATCCAGATATTAATTTATACCACATTGCGGCCTGGTGACTCATGGAATCTATCTGAAAACATAAGAATTCCATACTATGATAGTTATTAAGATTTTTCCATTCAGGGAACCCTACCTGAATGGCCTGCTTCAATTGCATCCATCTGAAATATTGTGATTTATTCAAACCGAATTTATTTTGCAATTGTGAAAATACAAGCAGTTTACCTTTATTTATTACATCTTCTAAAATCCGAATTCCAGTAATCATCCAATGTTTCCAGATAATTTTAAAACCGCCAATTTTGATCTTTGGATTGAGCCATATTGTTTGAGTCGTTGATTTAGTTATTGGAATAGGAGTTAGATTACTTATATATCTTATAGTTTTCCAAGTATCAACAAATATTTTGTGATCCTTATATAACCTTGGCATTTGAATACTGATAACATTACTCAGACGTAAAGGAAACATTAATCTCCATTCTAACCAGAACCAATCTGGTATATGTTCAATGGGCTCTGGGAGGATCCAATACATACCCTGACGCATAATATAGGCTTGATGGTACCTATAAAAATTTGGAAAATTTACCCCTCCCTCCGCAATTGGTCTTTGTAAAGATACTAGAGCAATTCTGGGGTTTTTTCCAAGCCAAATAAATTTTGTTAACATCTTATCTAATTTTTTGTAAAATGACCCCTGAAAAAAAATTGGTATCATACCCATTTGGTAACAAACTACTGGTAATATCATCATTTTTACAGTTTGTATTCTCCCCCACCAAGATATGCATAAAGGATTCCATTGTTCACACATTTCTGACACTTTTTGTAATAAATTTTTTTCATTAATTTTCATAGTCTCATCCACAGTTTTTGTAATCCAAATTCCTAAGTATTTTAATCCTTCTTCTTTCCAAATAAAAGAAAATGAGTCAAATAAATTTTTGTACAATGTACATTGAGTGGAAGCACTTCTGATTTATTCCAGTTTATTTTATAACCTGAAAATTTTCCAAATTTTTCAATTAATTCAAGCAAATTTGGAATAGTTGTTTCCGGATTTCTCAAATAAAGTAAAATATCATCCGCATATGCTGATAACTTATATTCTCTATCTGAATGCGGAATACCCTGTATCTCCCTTACCTGTTCTATAGCTAATAATAAGGGTTCTAAAACGATATCAAAAAGCAAAGGAGATAGTGGGCATCCTTGTCTAACCCCCCTTTGTAAAATAAATCTTTCTGAAAAATTGTTATTGATATATAATCTAGCAGCAGGGGAGCTATACAATGCTTTTATTATTTGTATAAATCCGGATCCTATTCCAAACCATTCCATTGCCTGAAACATGAAGATCCATTCCACTCTATCAAAAGCTTTTTCAGCATCTAATGAAATAGAGAATGCTGGGTCATTAATGGATTTTGTCAAATATAACATGTGATGTGCCAGTCTAGTATTATGAGATGAGTGTCTTTGAGCAACGAAACCTGTCTGATGCATATCTATAATGAAAGGGAGAGCTTTAGCCAATCTTAATGCTAATGCCTTAGTTAGAATTTTTCCATCCACATTTATTAAAGAAATTGGTCTATAATTTGAAACCAAAGTGGGATCTTTATTTGGCTTAGGTAAAACTATAGTTATTGATTCAGCCATAGTACCTGTAATACAACCTTTATTTAGTTGTGTCTGATATAGTTTTAATAAATAGGGCATTATAATGTTTTGAAATGATTTATAAAACTCCACTGTATAACCATCTCCACCTGGAGCGGATCCAACCCTAAGGGATTTCAAAGCTGTATCTAATTCTTTTAAGGATATTGGTTCTTCTAAACTTCGTTTTATATGTTCAGGAATTTTTGGTCCTTTTATTAACTTTAAAAAATCTAAACCATCCTTTTCCTTTTTCGAATAAGGCTCAGAAGAATACAAATCTTTATAATATTTTAAAAATTGTTTTATAATGGGATCAATTTGAGATAAAATTTCACCATTCTCATTTTGAATAGCAATTATTTTTGTTTTTCTTTTTTTCGCTTTAAGATAATTTGCTAGCATTCTTCCTGCCTTATTCAAATTTCCATAATACAAAGCTTGCTGTACAAATAAATCTTTTCTAATAATTTTTGAAGAAATTTCATTATATTTACCTTTAGCTTTTAAAAGTTCTTGTTGTGTCAAATAATCCCATTTTTCAATTAATTTTGATTCTAGAGACTTCACCACTTTTTCCAATTCTGTAAATTGTTTTTTTTCTTTTTTTATTTGCAATGCTGAATAAGAAATAATTTGTCCTCTAATATATGCTTTAAAAGCATCCCACAAAGTCTCTATTGAAATTTCTTCTGTATCATTAATTTGAAAATAATCTTTTATTTTTTCTAAAAGATTTTCACAAAAATCAGTATCTGTGAGCAATGTATTATTTAATCTCCATATAGGTCTATTTCCATTCTGATCTATTATTTTAATTTCAATCCACACTCCGGCATGATCAGATAGTATAATTGGATCAATGACAGCCTGTGTGACTTGATGTACTAATTGATTAGAAACAAAAATGTAATCTATTCTAGAAAAAGAATTATGAACCTGTGAGCAAAACGAAAATTCCCGACCATCAAAATGAAGAATACGCCAAATATCTTTTAAATCACAAGATTGTACCAAATTATCAAGGCCTAATGATTTTATAAATCTTCTCGGATTTTTATCCATCAGTGGATCCATAACAGCATTGAAATCCCCTGCTACTACTAGATTTGAAGTAGCAAGTGGAAGAATTAATAGTTGCAGAGTTTTAAAAAATTCATTCTGGTTCGAATTAGGGGCATATATATTGAAGAGCGTCATGGTGGTATTTCCCATGTCCATTTCCACATATATCCATCTTCCAAGAGGATCAGCTGCCTTAAATTTAAATGAAGCAGAACATTTTTTATTTATTAATATAGCAACACCAGCTTTTTTTCCTATTGCTGAAGAAAAGTAACATTGTTTGACCCAATCACCTTTTAGCTTTATAGATTCGTTATTTGAAAGATGGGTTTCTTGTATGCAGCATATATCAGTGTTCTGTCTTTTTAAAAATAATAATGCTTTTTTTCTTTTAATCGGGTGATTGAGACCATTAACGTTTAAAGATATTATCTTAAGACCCATTATGCATTAATATAATTTGTAATGTAACATCCCAATCTTCAATATTTTTTTAATCTTTTTTTCCCACATATAAGATAAAATAAAGAATTATCTATTGTACACAGACCCTTGAAATTTAATACCCCCCTATTTCCTCCCTCCCCATCCCATACATATACGAATACTTGGAAACGCAAAATTAGATCAGGTTTAACATCACTCCTTACAAGCTATAAAATACTTTAATATCACAAGCTCCATAATAATAATATAAATACTAATATTAAAATTCAACAATTTATATATCTTTGTTTTCTTATTTATATGAATACTTTTATTTATTTATCCAAATTTTGTATTATGCATTCTTGATTTGCAAGTCACCTTGGGTATTATTTGTAAGGATAGAGAGAAATGCAAGCAAATAAACAAAATTAAAATATTTTAAAGCTTAGTTGTAAGTTTGATAAATACCCTTAAATTCAATGCAAATTAATCTGCTAGTGGCCATTTATGAAACCCCAGATTAGATTACCTCTTCATGTTCCTCATCATACTCCTCCTCCTCTTCTTTCTCTTCCTCCTCTTCCTGTTTCTCCTCCTCTTCCTCTGATGTCACTTCCTCTTCCTTCTTTTCAAGTGTCTGCAATTTAAACATTTCACAATAAAGATTTCAGCTATATCACCAGAAGACTTGCAACAAGAAGCCACATTAAGAAAATATAATGAAAAAAAAAATTCATACAGTAAAAAGCAAGCAGCTATAATTTTCTCAAAATTTTATTCTAATTTAAAATTGTCCTTAAAAACATCTACTTGTAGCACAGTATAATGCACAGCATTCTGCTTTACTTCACCTGAAATACCAGATTTTTACACATATAGAACTAGATTCAGTAAATGATGCCCAAATTTGGATACTGAAAAAAAAAAAAAATCAATTTGGAGCACTATTTTATAAACAATGCTCTGAGTTGTGCACCATTTACAGAATAGTACTTAGGGCTGGCTTCCGCATCAAACTTTGAGCATGAGGATTTACACCAACTGAAACCTGGTGTACATCCTGGCATGTAAGTTAGGAATGGATCCCCAGTATTCTGTATATCTTTAGTAAATGCCCCTGACCCCATCCCCTTTTGAGTTGCACGCTAAAAGATTTGCACATGGATCTTCACAGAATAATGTGTAGCAAGATGTGCACACAAATACAAATTTTAGCCATTTAGTGCCAATAATTAATCGTTAGCACCAAATTATTGGCGTTAATTGGCTCATTAGCTAATTTAGTTGCACGCACATCTCAGGATCATGTACAAATGTGCACGTGTAAAATTGAGTGCTATTTATAGAAATGCACTTATACTCACCTTCATGTATAATACATGTAAATTGTATGTCTATATAAAAATAAACTCTTAATTACTTCCCCTCCCCCCTTTTTACAAAAGCGCAGGTTTTTAGCGCCGGCTGACACGCTGAATGCTCTGCACTGCTTCGATGGTCATAGAGTTCAGTTTTTCCAGGCAATGGGTGTCTCATACATATTGGGTTATGGGCCCCCCTTATATCCTGCTTAATATAATTATTGCCAACACACGTTTTTGTAAAAGGGGTGGGGTTATCTGTTTTTAATGGAGTTCTTCTCTGTTTTCATAACTGGATTGCTTTATAAACTGCTTTGATCTTGCTCTATAGCTAAACGGTATATAAAGAATTTTAATAAACATAACGTGCCGATGCATATAAAGTGTGCTTTATAAGGAGAAATTAGGTCCTTACTTGCTAATTTTCTTTTTATTAGACCAGCAAAGAAATGGATGGGACATACCAAAGCAGTATCCACCCCCTTCATGGGTGGAACCCCTGAAGGGGCACCACAAGAACATGCTAACTGAACATTGTGTCCTGACATGCCTGAATGTCCACACAGTAGTGCCAAAACAAAGGAATGGAGAGAAGACCAAACCGCAGCTTTACAGATATCCACCAGAGGTACAAGAGAAGATTCAGCCTAAGAAGCAGCTTGACCTTGAGTGGAATGAGCTTTTAGAAATTCTGAAAAAGGCTTCTTGTGGAGAAGGTACACCGAAGCGATAGTCTCCTTGATCCAGCGAGCAATGGTAGTCTTGGAAGCACCGTCCCCCTTATGATGACCCGCTAAGAGAACAAAAATACGATCTGACTTATGGAACTCCTGGGTCTGCTGAACATAAGAGCGAAGGACCTTACAGACGTCCAACTTGCGCAACGAGCCCTCCCAATTGCCTAAGACTGGGAGGACCACAGACTGGTTGATATGAAATGGTGAGACCACCCTCGGAAGAAAGGAGGGAACTGGCTGCAGCACGACCTGCTCCCTAGAGAACTCCAGGAAGGGAGGCCTACACGAAAAGGCCTGCAGCTCTGAAACACATCTCGCAAAGTAATGGCCACCAAGAAAAACACCTTAAGAGTAAGGTCCTTCAACACATACAGGTATCGAGAGGCTCAAACAGAGGATGCACGAGTACAGAGAGGACCAGATTTAGATCCCAGGCAGAAACCGACAGCCAAACTGGTGACTGGAGCAATTTTGCAGTTCTCAATAACCGAATCACATCTGAAGAGGCCAAACGTTTATCAAGCAAGAGACTGCGAAAGGAAGACAAAGAAGGAATCTGCACCCGAAGGGAGGACCAGGCAAAGCCTCGCTTCAGACCATCCTGCAGAAACTCCAGGATGTCAGGCAAAGCAGCTTGAAGAGGAACCATACCACACGTGGAACACCGCTCTTCAAAAAGACGCCAAACATGAACATAAGCCTGAGAGGTGGAAATTCTTTGAGACCCTGAGAGAGTGGAGATCACCTTATCTGAATATCCTTTCTTCCTTAGGCTAGCCCTCTTAAGAGCCAAGCCATAAAACAAAAGGGACCCGGTTCGAACATTGGAATAGGTCCTTGAGACAGAAGATTGGGTGAAAGGGGCAGTGGGAGAAGATCCGCCACTAGTAGACACACCAGATCCATGTACCACGGACACTTGGTCAGTCTAGAGCCACAAGAATCATGCGGCCTGAGTGTTGGCAATCCGAAGAAGAACACTGCCCATCAGAGGCCATGGAGTAAAGACATACAGCAGGCCGTCCGTTGGCCAAGCCTGCATCAGAGCATCCAGCCCGTCCTGGCAATTCCTGCGCCGACTGAAGAACCTCGGCACTTTGGTATTGATACTCATGGCCATGAGATCCATGATCGGCTGACCCCAGGACTGAACAATCAACTGAAAGGCTTCCAGCCTGAGACGCCACTCGTCAGGATCCAGCATATGACTGAGAAAATCTGCCTGAACATTGTCCACACTGGCAATGTGGGAAGCCAAAATATCCCGAAGATGAGCCTCAACCCATTCCATGAGCAGAGAGATCTCCAGTGCCACCAGATGACTGAGAGGTCTTGGTGCCCCCCTGATGACTGACAACTGTTTCTGTGCCGGTCTGGAGGGACACTAAAGAAGCTTATTTTTCTAGGCTTGTTTTTAAGGATTTTCTTTTTCATTTCTTGCGGGCATTATTAGCACACAAAACCAGCAAAAGACCTAAAAAGAAAAAGCTTTAAAAAGAAACATACTTATTTTGCAATTAGTGCATCAGTAAAAATACATATAGGGTATTCATGCATATAGCTCGCAAGGGGTTAGCGCAGTTTATAAACACACACAATATGCTTTGCTTCAATTTCTTTAAGCACTTTTTGTTTGAAAAACATCAAAATGTTATCCATCGGACCAGGTGGATACCAGTTCGATGGTGGTCTCATAATAGATCTACTGGATGCAACTGGACTATTAGAAAAATACATTTTAATTTAGAGCTTTCTCATAAACTTTTCTAAATCAATATTAAATTGAAAACTATCAAAATTCTTTGATTGAACAAAAGAAAGACCACAATTCAAAAGCTGCTCTTCATATGTATTCAGACTCCTACGTGATAAATTCACAACCACCGATTGATTGGCTACTGTTGGTACTTTTGCTGTGATCTTGTTTGTGGGCGGCCCCTTTGATTCCACCTGTTTCTTCCATTGCCTCTTCTTCCCTGATTGTTTCTTTTGGATAAAAAACTACAGGAACTACTGCAGCTCTGGCAAATTAGAGAGCATCACCAAGCACAAGATAAGTTAATGCTATGTGCGTTTTGACTTTACAACCTATAATATTGGTTGAGTCATACACTATTCTTTGGTGTCACATAATAGTAAAAACAAAAAAGTGGTGTTAAGATTCATAAAATTTATAAGACAAAAAAATTTGTTTAATATTAGACTGAGTAGTAAAATATACAAGAAGGATTAGATTTTATAGTCCCCTTAATAAGTGAAGGTTTTTGATCAATGATAGATACCCTCTACCACCGGAAAACCAAAGGAGAATAGCAATATGATCCTTGAGGTGGTATTCTGAGATCTTTTCCTTCACTAAGGGCTCCTTTTACTAAGCTGCAACAGCGGTTTTAACGCACGCTGAATTGCCCCGCATGCTACACCCTAATGCTAGCATTGAACTGGCGTAGCGCGGGTTTAGCACACGCTAAAATTCTGCTTAGTAAAAGGAGCCCTAAGTGCGCCTAAACTCAGCACAAGTTCCTTCACATTTGATTCAATATGTATGTCCACATAAAAGTATGTGCAATCTTTCGGTGTGTATACTTTTTGTGTGTGGACAGAGCTGTGCAATTCTATTGTAAAGACCGGGTAGAGCTTTGGATTCTTGCCCAGAAGTAGCTAAGAAGAAAAAAAAAATTGAATCAGGTTGGGCAGACTGGATGGACCATTCGGGTCTTTATCTGCTGTCATCTACTATGTTACCTGTACCACATGTAAAACAGGCTTTACTCATGGAATAAGATTTATAAATTACTTTCCCCCACCATCCCCCAAAAGTGGCAGCTTCTTTTCTACTTCTTCACACCATGCTGGATCAGACTAAAGGTCCATCAAAACAAACATCCTCTTTCTAACAATGATGAATTCTGATCCCTAGATAGAACTAGCAGATCCTGAGGAGTAGATTCAACCCTTGTTGCTTATAGTTTTATTTGGGGGAGGCAGGGAGATGTTACCTCCAGTTTCTTGATGATCTCCTCCTTATCCACTGGGATCCTCTGTTTACGTTTGGGGAGGATAACACTGGCTTCTGCAAAACAAGAAAGGAGAAAATGTACTTGTGTCACCTGCCGCAGCATGCCTTCCCATGATTTAGCTGCTGCAAATATATGCATGAACAAAGATAATAGTTGTGCCATACAGACAGACCAAAATACTGTTCTAATACCATCCTTGGTAGTTCTTCTTCCACTGTCTCTTCTTTTCAACATACCCTTGATTTAGATTTTAAAAAATCAAAACAAAACTGTAGTAACCTTCTATGTCTGAGGAGATAGATGTGGTTACATAGTCCAGAGCATTACTACTACTACTACCATATTAGTCATTGGCACCTGGAAAATTATTCCTATGAGAGTTTCTGAATGCTGCCTCCACAGATATATTAGTTTCATTTTTCTATTTGTAACAAATTACAGAACACTAAAAAGGTTTGTTGCAAACATTCTTGTTAGGAAAACGCTAATTATATAATGTTAGATACTGACTCTCTTTTTGTAATTTTCGCACCCTGATCCTGAGCTCCCGGGGAAGCATCTGCCAATCTGTAAAAACAAAATTGTGATTAGTGGATCAGCATACCTCTATCTTCAAACAAAATTATTTCAGAGTAGAAATAAGCAGTGCAAAGTAACAAGAGCTCCATCCTCTCTGTATTAATAAGTATAATGGAGGGAGAAATTGAATTTTTCTGCAATGCAAGAAGAATCTGTTTCCTCATATTTAAATGCTTTAAATAAATAAATGCAATTATTTATATTCTGCACTGTTTAAAAATCTAGGCAAATCCCAATAATAACATGTATAATAAATAAGAAAACAATATAAGAAAAAATACACAATAAAAAAAGAAACAGGTAATAATAGATTTTAAAAATCTGAAGGAATTATAAATATACCATATCAACTATATACATGAAAACCCTTAGAGGCCCTTTTATTAAACTATGGTAAGCACTACTACATGCTTACCTCAAGGTGAAAAGGTTTACCAAGGGACATGCTCTGGCATACTAAAAAAATATATTTCTGTGAAAGGGATGTGTCCGAGGATGAGGAATAGGTGTGATAGCATGAATCAATTGGTGCATGGGGGGCTTTGCTGCATGCTAGTTGATTAGCAAAGAGTTAGCGTGGAGGCCCTTACCGCCTACAAAACAGGAGAAGGTAGGAGCTCATTTGCCAATTTTTTTTAAATTAATAAATGTTTATTGAAAATTTTTTTGAAATATACAAACCAGAATGTGAATATCAGAGACTGCTCACATACAAAACTGACAAACAAAATCCAATCAATAAAGTCACTGAACACAAAAAAATGAATCCAGCAATACAAAGAATTCTCCAATACCCACCCACATCCAGAACTCCACAACCTACCCCAAACCCCAAAGCTTTACATACACCAAGGCGGAACCCCCTGTTGTTTCTTCGCCAATTTTTTTAATGGTCATGTGTTATTGGCAAAATTATCAAGTGGCCATTAATTTGGAGAATTAAAAAATCTGCCATTTTCTGGTTAGTGCATGGGGAAAACCCACATAAGGGGTGTGTAAGACCACTTTTGCCACAGTTTAGTGAAAGGACCCATTAGAGAGCATTTCCTGAGTAGAATGCAATACCATACAAGTGGTATTTGCATCTATTGTTAAACTGAGATCATCTCCTCCAAGCAAACCCTCGTATAGAATCCTAACAATTAAACAAGACAAGCAGTCATGGTAAGTAGTCAAACTAATGTGCACTTGAAGAAGATACAACTGTGCTATTCTTTGTCACAAGGAACCTCTAAAGAATCAAATGATCCTAAAATGTATATCTTATGAAACTGTGAATTTGAAGAGGGGGATAAATTCATCCATGAATAAAATAATAAGAGTTGAATAGCAAATGATATGTCTAGGGTTACCATATGACTCCAGAAAAAGGAGGATGGATTGAGACATCTGGGTTTTACTGCCATTGAAAGTAAAGGAATTAAAACCCAGATGTCTCAATCTATCCCCCTTTTTCTGGAGCCATATGATAACCCTAGATAAGTCACTGTTATGTCACTGTCACTTTTAGGAAAATCCAAACCAGCATGCAAAACTGAGTACATACCTGGGCTCCAGTCTATAGCACTGTCAATAGGTCCTGAAGTCTGATACTTATCAGAATATCGTTCAACATCTAAAAAGGGGAACAAATGGAAGTTAGAGCAAAGGAAAAATAATTACTGATTTGAGAATCAAAGCAAAGGTGAAATTATTCTTACCTGTTAATTTCTTTTCCTTGAGTCCTGCTAGACCACTCTAGACCAGTGGTATTCAATCCAGTCCTCAGGGACCACCTGGCCAGTCAGGTTTTCAAAATCTCTGTCATCCATATTCATTGTGGATATCCTGAAAACCCGACTGGCCAGGTGGTCCCTGAGGACTGGGTTGAATATCACTGCTCTAGACCACTGGGTTGTATCCCAAACTATCAGATAGGAGGAAGAGATATTTGAATATACATGTGACATCAGCGTTATAAGCAGTGGTGTAACATGGAACCTTATGGCCAATACCAAAACCAGCAATTAGGAAGGCAACCAGAAAAAGAAAGACCAAAAAATCAGAACAAGAAAGAGAAGGAACCCCAGGACTCACCCAGGAAACTCTAATAATTACCACACTCTACTTCTAATTATATACACACAGCCAAAGAACAAGCAAGGGAATGCTCAAACAGAAAGTCTGGTCTGAAGTCTACCAGGGAAGGAGGGGAGGGCTAACATATAGCAGGACTAATGGAAAGGAAATTAATAGGTAAGAATATTTTCACTTTCTTTATGATTCAGCTATGCCAGTTCAGACCAATGGGATGTACCAAAGCTTTAAATTTAAGGCAGGTGGAAGACAAAATATGGCTCTCTATATGAATTCCCAGTCAATGGGACTATCTGCCTCAGCCAAAACATCAATTTTGTAATGTTTTATGAAGGAGTGGAACGATGACCAGATTGCTGCCTTGTAGATATTTTCCAGGGAGAATGCTTTGGCCTCTGTCCAAGAAGCCATTAGCGATCTTGTCAAATGCACTCCAGTATCTGCTGTATGCAGACTCAATTGAAGCTTTAATCTATCAAACAATATTTTATCTGGATGCTGCTTGTCCTTTATTTGGGCCAACAAACAAAACAAATGATCTGATCTGCTGAAACTGTTGGTGAGTTCCAAATAACAAATAAGACTTCAATGGACATTCAATTTAGGAAGCACTCTTCTTGAACCTTCCCTCTTGCCCACTCTAATGCTGGAAGAACAACCAAACAATTCAGGTGGAAGGGAGAAAACATCTTTAGCAAACCAAATTATCAGAAAAATATAAGAAAGGGTTCCTAACAGGAAACAGTCTGCAACCCTGAGACCCAGCAAACTTAAAAAATCACCACCAGGAACACTGCTTTTTTAAGGAGAGATCCGGCACTGAAAAAATTTTGCAATGCCCTGATAAGCAGCTAAGCTTGTTCTCTCAAACTCAGGCTGAAGTCCCATGCAGGAATCAATGGACACTTCAAAAGGCGAATGTGTTTGACCCCTCAATAAAAGCGAACAACATTCATAATGAAACCCAAAAGCACCCCTTCACCTTACTCTGAAAACATGCTAGAGCTGCTACCTGAAATTTAAGAGAGTTTGAGGCCAACTCTTCATCCAGTCCTTGTAAAAAGGCTAAGATCAGGGTAAAATCAACCCTGTGAGGGTTAATACTCCTGCTCTTGAACCAATGCTCCAAACTTACAAATAAGCCAAATATCTGGAAGGCCTATACACCTTAAGCAGAGCAGGTACCACTGTGGGGACATAGCTCCTATAAGCTAAGTGTTACCTCACCAGAGCTATGCTGTAAACGAAAATCTGGCTCCCTGGGATGGAGGGGGCGGCTCCACCAACAGCTTGACTATGCAGCCAATCAAAATCACTAGGAAGGAATGTTTGACAGTCCTGCAGACTACATGACCAATCAGTGGCCAAAGGAGAAAGATATACAGAGGCTCCTGCAAGGCTAAGGCTGAATCAACATATCAATCTCCATTGCTCCTTCGCTTTTTCTTCAACTGAAGAAAGCAGGGCACTTAATATTTTGACACTCGACATGAGATCAAACCATGGCTTCTCCCAGTGATCTACCAGCATCAGGAACATTGTAGGATCCAACTCCCACTCTCTTGGGTCCAGAGTCTGCTGAGTGAGGAAGTCTGCTTGCATGCTCTGCATCCCTGCCATGTGCACTTTGGAGAAAGCCAGAGGATGTGATTCTGACCACTCACTAAACAGGGCTACCTCTAGAGATACTATCACACTTCTGGTACCTTCCTACTTGTCAACATAAGCCACCACCATAGTATTGTCTGACATTACTCAAACCATCTCCTTTTTTTTGTTAGTTCAATATTTTTATTGTATTTTGAAAGAATTACATATCTGAAAACATAACAATCAGAAAGTCATGGATACATTCTATCAGGTCTTAACAATAACAATAGAATCAAATCTCATTTCAAAAAGAATTTAGCCAGTCCATCTAGCCAGTATCCCATCTTCATGGTGGCCAATCCAGGTCACAAGTACCTGGCAAAAATTCAAATAGTAGCAACATTTAATCAACATTGTATACTACCTCCAGGGTAGCTACCATGGAACCCAAAAATTGAGAGTTCCAAGTTACACCACTCCATATAGCAGTAAAATCACAGGAATACTCCCATCTTCTGCTACAGGGACATAACCTATTGGACTAGGCTGGTCCAGCAGGATGATAAGAAACCAAGATAATAACCTGAAGTGGGAAAATCAAATTCTTACAAAACTTGGTTACCAGCCAAAATTTTCAAGATCAAGAGGAATTAAACTGTCCACAATGTCACAGGGTATGCTTTCACAAACTGTGATTTCTTTCCCTTATTTACACAGTGTATACGTACAATGGGCCTTAGAACGTTAATAAGATCCACTTGTATATATAATATCAGACTTGCATACTGTGACAACTTTCTCTGTACCATGAAAGTGGGAAAAGTAAGTGAACAAGAAGAATGAACCTCATTGCTACACAAAGATACCCTTTTTTGGTGCAGCTGGTTTGACATAGTAAGGTAGGTTTTTCATTGCTCCTCTCAGCTCCTGCTTCAGGGCCAGCATATACTCCACTTCCTCTCCTGTGAGCAGAGGGACTGGCTTATATTCCAAGACCTGCAGTAGAGAAACATATTACAATATCACCAGCACAAAACTCAAATGCATGACTGTTCTAAGACAAAGAGGAAATGTATTTATCATTTGATTTATAATTTTGCCTTTGCAATCAAAACTGCAAGATAGAAACCAGTTTTATGCACTGATTACTACTACTACTATTTATCATTTCTATAGTGCTATGCAACACTGTACATTTAGCATGTAATAGATGGTCCCTTCCTAGAAGAGCTTACAATCTAATTTGGACAGAGAAGACATATTGTATTAAGGGTTGGGATGGACATAGATATCTTACCTATGAGTGAGTGGGAGTTAGGATTTGAAAGCAGCTCGAAAGTCTGGAGTTGGCAGTGGAGGAGAAGGGTACGGACAGGAGGGACTCCGATGAACAGAGCTGACAGGAGGGAGCATGGGGGAGATGAGTGAGGAAAGATATTGAGGGGCTACAGAGTGATACAGTTGTAGGTCAGTAAGAGGAGTTTTAACTGTATTCAGAAATGGATGAGGAGCCAATGAAGTGACTTGAGGAGAGGAGTAATGTGAGAATGGCAGCTCTCATGGAATATAAGTCGTTGAGTCATGGATGTTGAAGACAGGCATTTGATGCAGTTGCACAGTAGTCTGTTTCAGTGTGTTAATTATGTGTTAAGTGCTTACTGCATTTTATTGAATAGGTCCCAAAGTAAACAAAGTCCAGGGGAACAATCATCTTAGTATATCTTCTTAGAGTTGATCCAATTTTAGTCATTATTTGTTTCCTGTAATATTTATTTCTCTAAAATATTTATTCATCATCCACAATATTTGTTCATCATCCATCATCCTAGTTGATCCATCATCCCAGTATATCCATCATCCTAGTATATATTCCTAGAGTTGACCCAATTTTAGTCATTATTTGTTTCCTGTAATATTTATTTCTCTAAAATATTTATTCATCATCCACAATATTTGTTCATCATCCATCATCCTAGTTGATCCATCATCCCAATATATCCATCATCCTAGTATATATTCCTAGAGTTGACCCAATTTTAGTCATTATTTGTTTCCTATAATATTTATTTCTCTAAAATATTTATTCATCATCCACTGTTCCACAAGGCAAACCAAGGTGAAGTACAATTTAAAACAGACAATATGAAAACATCACAATCAACAAATGTGGTGATCAGAAAGCTTCCTTTTTTACCTTTCTGACCCAAAAACTTTCCTAGATCTTACTCAGGATAATCTATCCTAATAACAATGCCTTATAAACACTGGCTTTTACAAAGCTGCAGTAGAGATTTTTACCATGGGCTGGCGAGGTAAGTGTTCCTATGAGCACTGGAGCAATTATTTCACCGGCCCGTGGCAGAAACCTCTATCGTGGCTTTGTGAAAGGAGCCCAAAGTTTCCTGAATTGCACTTAACATCAGAATTATTTTTTAAAGTAGAATTTACTAGCTACAAGACAAGTTTTCTGGGTGTGTTTCTGTGACTCCATAGACTAAGCGGTATGGCCTCATCCATTAATGTTACTGTATACCTTTACTACAGGGCTGCCCAAGTCCGGTCCTCGAGATCTACCTGAAGGCCAGGTTTTCTAGATATTCACAATGAACATGCATGAGAGAGATTTGCATACCAAGAAGGCAGTGCAGGCAAATCTCTCTCAAGCATATTCATTGTGGATATCTAGAAAACCTGGCCTGCCAGTAGATCTCGAGGACTGGACTTGGGCAGCCCTGCTGTACTACATCTGAATATTATTACTTCATAATAACATGAAATAGGACTCACAGGGAACAGAGGAGAAGGTTGCAGGGTTGGTGGGGGTAGTGTTTCTCCTTTCCCAATTCCCACAGCCTCTACATTGAAGGTCATCTGACCGCGTCCCCTTCCTCTGCCTCTTCCAGCCATCTCCAACTGCACAAGCACTTCAGATCAGGAGCAGGTGGTGTCCTTCAACACTGGAATAAGAATGGAACTCAAACATAAATGATTAAAAGTCATAAAAGTCTACTAATAGGCCACTTTGGAAATCATTCTACCCTAATATAAATCTGTTCCAGAAGCTACTGGTAAGTGTTAACTGCAAAACTTAAAATGGTTATGGATATGATTAGTGATTCAATTGGTCATCTAGGAGGAAAATCTATAAATGGAGATAAAAGTTAGATGCCAAAAAAATGGGCCCTTATGCTAGTAGTCTATAACAGTAATAATAATAATAATTTTATTCTTATATACCGCCAAAGTCTTGGAAGTTCAAGGCGGTTTACAACAAAGAAGAGCCGGACAAACAGCGAATACAGGTACAATGTAAGATCATCAAAATACAGGAGAGCATGATACAGAGGTGAGGCATAAGAGACTTTGGGAACAATTTGGTTAGGGTTGGAGAGGAGAGGCTTGAGAGGACTTGGTTATAAATTGGTTAATCAAGTTTGTTTTTACAAGTTTTCTGAAACTTAGCTAGGATGAGGAGTGCGTGATAATGTTACCCAGCCAATCGTTCAGTTGACCTACTTGGAAGGCAAGTGTTCTGTTCAGGTATCTTTTGTAATGGCAGGCCTTTAGTTTTGGGTGGTTAAATAGGTGCAGTCTGCGTGTGGGTCTGGATGGACATTCTAAGTTGAAATGGGGACCAATGAATTTGAAACAGAGGCAGTCAAATTTGAACACTACTCTCGCTTCAAGGGGCAGCCAGTGGAGCTTTTGGTAGTAAGGAGTTAGGTGTTCCCATTTTTTTTTAACCCAAAAATCAATCGGCTGCCTGCATCCCAAATCTGTTCTAGAATACTACCTCAAATCCGCAATTACATACCAAACTTTAGGTGTGACCACTTATGCCATTTTTATGGCTGGAGTGAATACTGGCGCTTAAAAGCAACCCGTTGGGCTCATAAATCCAGCTGTTCTATAAAGTATGTGCAGGGATAGTCTGGACGCCCTGACACGTCCAAGCCCCTCCCACGTTAACGCTCCCTTTGCAGTTGCGCACTATAGAATTCAGGCGCTCAGTAGATAGAACAGAGGTGTAAGTTAGTTACACATGCAATTGCTAATTAGTGCTTGTCAGCATCAATTATTGCAACTTAGCTTTAATAAAGCATCAATTTAGTGCCAGTTGGATAATTGACCCTATTTTTCAATTGGGTGTATGACTGCATGCCAAACTTTAGCAGCCATTTATAGAATTTGGGGATTACTGCACAGAGGAGAGTAGGTACTGTCCTGGTACATTACAACACGTGAGAACAAAGCTAGTTCAACCCGGAACAGATATGATGGACTTTCAGCAATTGCACATTCCAGATCAACTGCTTAGCCTTTTTTTTCTCTTTTTATACAGTTTGAGGGTATAAAAATAAATTGAATCTTATGACGTCCAAATCTGAGTTTGGACACTTTGGGGAACACGCACAAAAATGCAACAGCGAACATGACAATTTTCAAAACAGAAAAATGACTATTTTTTTGTTTCGAAAATAGCCATTGCTCAGATATGTCTGTCCTCCGTACATCTAAAGTTTTTAAACCATTTTGGAAAAAAACACATTCAAAAGAAGAACGCACAAAACAAGCCATTGGGATGTACGAGGGGCCAGCATTTTTTACTAGACTAGCCACATAGACATCTGGTAAGCTTGACTTCATTGCCAGGTAAAATAGTGTAAATTATTATAAAGAATAAAATTATGAAACACATAGACAAACATGGTTTAATGAGACAGTCAGCAGGGGTTCTGACAAGGGAAGACTTACCTCACCAACTTGCTTCATTTCTTGGAAGGTGTGAATAAACATGTTGCTAAAGGTGAGCCGGTTGACAGAATATATCTAGATTTTCAGCAAGTTTTCGACAAAGTTCCTCATGAGAGACTCCTGAGCAAATTAAAGATTCATGCGACAGGAGGCAATGTTCTGTTGAGGATTAGGAATTGATTATTGGACAGAAAACAGAGGGTAAAGGATAAATGAACTTGTACCTGTAATAATTAATCTATTTTTACGTATTCTTTTGATTCTTTGTGTTTAAGATAACAAATCTATATACAATATATAAAATCAGATGTATCTGTGAGTGTACGTATGTATGTTCCAGCATAACTCTGAAACGCATGGACAGATTTCAGCCAAACTTGCTATACATATGACTTACTATCTAGGGAAAAATACTGTTGGGGGGGGGGGAGGGTTGACATGTAAAAATCGATCCAATACAGGAAGATTGGGATAAATAAATATCCAGGCAACGCTGGGTGATCAGCTAGTTCCCTATAAAAGGAGCTGGCTGGTGATCAGAAGTTAGAACATGCATTGTCAATACTGTATTTAGACTGGTATGTTTTCATATATCAATATATTAATAAATTGTTAAACTGAGCACAGGTTAGTGTATATTTATTTCCACAATATTACAGAAGCTGACTTCTGCTGTCTGGGAATTCTGACAATAAGGAATCCTATTCTGAAGGACTTAAAATCATTTATTAATGACTAAAATCTACACTGTCAAATTAATAAATTTATTAAAATTTATGGCAAGGATGTTTAGTTTTTATAGATTGGCTCATCGTGATCACCCAAATTTCTATCTTCAGTTTTTATTTCAGTTAACTGTTCCCCCCCTTTTTTTTTTTAGGGGGAGTTACCTCAGTTTATACTCAGTACTTGCTTCCCTTGAATTCTCCACTCTGTTTATGTGTCTTTTCTGCATTGTTGATTGGGAGCTGCATAAATATGTAGGCATTTACCCCCCCCCCCCCTTTTTTTTTTTTTTTTTGCTGAGCAGAATGGCTTAAATGCTGAGCCACCCATTTTAATCCTATGGGCAGCTCAGCATAGCTCGCGCTGCTTGGCTGGAAAATAACCACCTAAAGTTACAGACTCTTTAGAAGTCTTAGGTATAATTCATAATTTTATTAGATTGACAAATGTTTTACAGTGTAAGGATAGTGTGATAAAAGAAGCTTAGCTTAGTGGTTTTCAAATGTATTTATTCAGTAAAGAATACAGTTTACAAAGCTCAGGTGCAACTTAGACGCATAAAATTAATTGCACACAGAAACCAATTGCACGTAGAGTTTAATTAAATCTGTATTTATGGTGTCTGGATTTTCAGAAGTATTTTAGGAAGCTTTTAAAGGTGTGGGGTGCTTGGAACATAACTTTTCATAAGCTATAATAGCATGCCATACAAGCACATAACTTTGTTATGTTTTGAAATGAATAGATACTGACACAAGACCACCCAATTTTCAAATGAAAATATGCATGCACCTTGTATTTGAACATCAATGGGGTATAAGTTTGCACTTACACAAACTAGCAAAATTTGGGGCCTGATTGCAGAATTAAGCCTCCCACTTTGTTGTTTTTCTTAAGCAGTGTTTGATACTCCCACCACTTTGTCCATTTCTAGCAAGTATATCAAGATAGGGAAACAGTTACCTGATCAGGCATTATGCTTTGTTTTAAATGATGCAGCTGAATTTCTGATAAATTTACTGTAGACAGACCCCTGTTTCCTTCTGTGCAGAGGCCTGCATGAAAAAATAAAGCATCATAAAAACACTGAAAAAGGGTTATTCACAGTGCCTCACTTCTTGTCAAAGCTTAAACACCAGAGCCAGTAATGCCACAACCCAGAGAATGAAGGGCTCCTGCACAATTCAAATATCTTAATGTTTTGCATCTTCACAGTTATCTCAGTTACTTAAATTAAAATAGCAAGCTCAATCTCCCCACTCTCCAGAGTATTAGTGCATGGAACAGCATCATCTTACTTTTTTCTCTTGGCAGATAAGAAAAACCCTGGCTCTTGTTATTATAAACAAGCAGAAGTATTGACAGAGCAGAATCTACTCTGCTTCCACAAACTGTGCAGTAAGGAGAGGCTTACAGGGCCGCCCCCAGTGCTGCACAGCATGCTGGGTAACAAGCTTCATATCTGCCTCAGCTGATTCCAACATCCCAGAAATGTGAGCTGCCTGTAGTCAATGTCTTGAAATAACTGGTGCCTTTTCCTCTGATTTTTTTTTTTTTGCTATTTTTCAAAAATATATCTTGCTGTGTTTTGAATATGTTTCTATTTGTAACTCTGGTCTCTCTCTAATTGTCCTGGGCACTGGCTAAGCTCCTTGGGTAGGGTAACCCTGACCTGGATATATAAAAAAAACAATGTTGATTCATAGCTAGGGTTACCTGACGTCCGAATTTCCGCGGACATGTCCTCCTTTTGGGGACATGTCCGGTGGTCCGGACGGCTTTTCAAAACCCGGCACTTTGTCCAGGTTTTGAAAAGCCTCCTCTAAATCACGTCGGGCAGGAGGCAATCCGCGCATGTATGGGTGCCACACAATGACATCACACACACGCACATGTGCACGTGATGTCATCGTGGCATCCGCGCATGCGTGGATTACCTTCCCAACCAAAGCAGTCAGCGTGGGGTGGAGCTAGGGCGGGACTGGGGGGGCGGGTCTAGGGTATCCGGATTTTACAACAGGACAGGCGATCGTGGAGAATGGGCTCTCTCCCTGCTTCCCCGCCTGCCGCTGCAACAACCGCAGAAAAGGCATGTCAGGCGCCGGCCCAGAAGCCTTCTCTCTGACGTCAATACTGACATCTGAGAGGAAGGTCCGGGCCAGCTGTGGTCTGAGGAGCATGCAGATCTAGGTGAGGACCTGGACCCTTGGGTGGGGACCTCCAGGATCCTCTTGAGGGGATGGCCGCTGGTAGCAGGGCCTCGTTTTTTCGGATTACCGGTGAGGAGGCATCCGTGGTGCGCATTTTTCACAGAGACGAGCTCCCAGTTTTGATTCAGCAGGTCTCCTAGGTTTTAAGTTTTGAGGAGACGCCACCTGAGACCCTGCGAGTTGGGGACCCCTTCCTTCGGGTGATCCACCCAGCGTCCCGCTCTTTTCTATGCATCAGAATATTCAGGATATTGTTCTGGCACAGTGGAATACGCCTGGGGAGCCATTTCAGTTTTCATGCTCCATGGCTCGTTTGTTTCCCATCCCGGAGGGGGATAAGGCTAACTTAAAGTCGCCAGTGGTAGATGCGGTGGTCTCCACTGGCATCTCCTCAAACTTAAAACCTAGGAGACCTAGGAGTTCGTCTCTGTGAAAAAGGCGCACCGCGGACGCCTCCTCGCCGGTAGTCCACGGGTGCTTGGACGAGGGAGGAAGAGGAGGACAGGACGTGAAAGTATTAGAGGGGGGCAAAGCCGCAGAGGGTGCGGGGGTACAACCTCCCCCAAAACCCCCAGGCCAACTGCAAAACCTCCAGCTGCCTGAAAATAAGCTCTGATTAAATTAAAAAATAAATCATGGAAACGCCCCCCCCCCCCCCCCGGCGGCCCCAAGGGACCGCCTGCCCAAACAGGGGTCCCAGCAGAAACCTGCCCCTGTTTTTCCAAGACAGGGGGAAGGTCACCTGAGGTGGCAGAGCAAAAGGAGGGTTTATTGTGCAAAAATGAAGAAGTTCCCACAAAAAATAAACCCTCCAGGGCCTGTAGTGGCTGGGAAGCCTGAACTGTCCCAGCCGCTAAAGCAGGCAAAAGCCAGCATCAGCTGAAAGAAAACAGCTGATAAGAAATCCCCAGCCGCACCGTCATCAGGCTGCAGCATGGGGAAGGGACTGGAGCATCCCCCTTTGGTCTACACCTGGGGCGGACTTCCATTCCCCCCTGCCCCCCCCTCCCGTTGTTATGCCACTACCAGGGCCCATCCTTGTTCACATTACTACAGGGACCAACTGGGGAGGGTGCGAGAAAGCACTGGGGGGCTGGCAGGAGGCAGAATCAGTGATAGGAGGTGATAAACTGGGCAACTGCCCTGGAAGGAGGGAAGATAAGAAGCAGATGGAATGCTTATAGCAGAGATGCCAAGAGCTTAGGCACCAGCATCCCCAATATTTATGGGACCTCACACACTGTCATCGCAGACACACACAGTAGTTTTTCACTGCCACTCTGTCTTCTGTGGACTCGCACACTACAGCACCACTGAGCAGGCTCAGTAAGGACTTGGAGTAGGCAGGGAATGATGACGTGCACACATGCAGCCAGAAGCGAGCGGCCGACAACAGTGTGCTGCATGAGGGAAACATCAGCTTGACATCTTGGACTGAAGACTCATGACAGAGTGGCCTCTGAGTGTCTCACTGTCGACCTCTTTACATCCAGGATTGGGGGGAGGGGAGGGAGGTCAGGATCTGCAGTCCTCCAGGCCCTGACCGAAACAGCCTTGCTGTCCTGCATCGGGCTTAGTCTGGTGAGCTGCCTGCAGTGCAGGCGCCATAGCTCCTACCTGATTCGCTGCTCCTCTTTCCTTCTGCATTGCAAATATTCTGTGACTGAGCTTTTAGCTTTGTTTTTAAAATATTATTTGTTATGTGATTGTGAATTTGTTTGCTTTCTCATCCATCCTATTTTGGCTGCTCGTAATCTCGGGGTCATCTTTGACTCCTCTCTTTCCTTCACCGCCCAGATACAACATATCGCTAAAACCTGCCGCTTCTTCCTCTATAATATTACCAAAATCTGACCCTTCCTCTCGGAGTACACTACCAAAACACTTATCCATGCCCTCATCACCTCATGCTTAGACTACTGCAACTCACTACTCTCAGGCCACTTAGCCACCTCGCTCCCCTCCAATCCGTCCAGAATTCGGCTGCACGACTCATATTCCCAGAGAGCCGCTTTACTCACATTATCCCTCTCCAAAAGTCACTTCATTGGCGTCCCATCCATTTCCGAATACAATTCAAACTCCTCTTACTTACCTACCTACTTACTTACCTATCACTCAGCTGCCCTTCACTATCTCTCTTTACTTATCTCCCCCTATGATCCCCCCTCCCGTGAGCTCCCCTCAGCTGGTAAGCCCCTCCTTTCTGTGCCCTTCTCTTTGGCTGCCATCCCTTCTGCTTTGCTGTGCCGTATGCTTGGAACAAACTACCCAAATCCCTACGGCGAGCTCCCTCTCTGGCAGAATTCAAGGCCCAGTTAAAAGCCCACCTCATTGAGAGTGCTTTCAACCCCTAACTCCTCTCACCTTGGGCTCTGCATCCCCAACCCTATACCGTATGTCATGTCTGTCTGTCCAAGTTAGAATGTAAGCTCTTCTGAGCAGGGACCGTCTATAAATGTCAAAATGTACAGCGCTGCGTATGCTTTTCAGTGCTATATAAGTGATTATTAGTAATAGTAGAGTATGGAGGGAGTGGGATATTACTACTACTACTACTACTATATATTATTTATATAGTGCTGAAAGGTATACACAGTGCTATACATATTGATATTTAATAGACGTCCCCTGCTCAGAAGAGCTTACAGTCTAACTTGAACATGAGTGGGGGTGGGGTGCATGCTAGGACTCAAGAGGGCATGAGCTTTGAAACAGAGCAAGCAACATCATTTTGAGATGGGTATAAAAGGGGACTGAAGGATGGAGAGTGGTCTGAACAGGGCTGTGGAGGTCTAGGGGTAAGGAAAGTTGATGGAAAGTAGGATCTTTGCTGGGGCTGGGCAGGAAATAGGAAAGCAGAAGAGGGAAGGGAAAAGAGCACAGATTGGTGAGAGGTGGTGAAGCACTAGGCACAAGAAATTAGAGCTCAGCCTTGAGAAGAGATGACTCAGGGGAGATCTATAAAATATTGAGTGGAGTGGAACAGATAGATGTGAATCGCTTGTTTACTCTTTCTGAAATGAAGCTACTAAGTAGTAGATTTAAAACAAACCTGAGAAAATATCTCTTCATTCAATGTGTAATTAAACTATGGAATTCATTGCCTGAGAATGTGATGAAAGCAGTTAGCTTACCAGGATTAAAAAAAAAAAAAGGTTGGATAATTTCCTAAAAGAGAAGTCTATAAGTCATTATTTTTAAGATAAGCAGCACAAAATCTAGTTTTCTCCTTGTGATCTTGACAAGTTCTTGTGACAAAGTTTAACAAAATGTAAGATTATTTCTTATTTGGTGGTGGCTGAGGGAGGAAGGATGTTGGGCACCCCTAGTAATTTCAAAAAGTTGGCTGCTATGGCCAAGGGTGAACCAGTCCAAAGAGTGAGATTGAAAACCAAACAGTGAGATTTTTCAGATGATACATCTAGCATAGAAATCTAGAATGATGGCTACGTTTCTTTTAGCTTATCCCTGTAAATGTCTGGTGAGGTATTTGAGAATTAAGTATACTTTCTTCTCTCCAGACCATTTGAGGGAGTTTTGAGTTTCTAAAAGTCAAAAAGATCATCAAGGATTGGTTAAGGAATGGATTATTAGTTAGATGGTAACCGTATTCACACTAAGGGCTCCTTTTACTAATTTGCGCTAGCGTTTTTAGCGCACACAGGATAGTACCGCGCGCTACGCGGCTAGAACTAATGCCAGCTCAATGCTAGCGGTAAGGTCTAGCATGCATGGCAATTCAGCGCGCGTTAAAGCCCTAACGCAGCTTTGTAAAAGGAGCCCTAAGCTTTTTCCTCTGAACTTATTACTTTAAATTATCTCCATTATTATGTGATTATCACCCCCCATATTGTGGTCTAAGAAAGGGATAAAGCTATACTTCTGTATTTTGACAAGTTTTTGTTTAATCGGTAAAAAATTGTTTCTTTCTCTGTGTTGCATGAAACAAGATTTATTCTTGTGAACTGATGTGAAAATTTAATAAATAAATAATATTTAAAAAAAAAAAGAAATCTAGAATGATTTAAGTGTAGTATTGCTTTGCAAATGAATCAAGGCAGCATTAAATATTGGCTTTTCTTTGGAGCCTCTGAAAAAATATAGACAAAGTAGGGAGCAATTTGGATTAAAAAAAAGTGTGTTTAAAAAAATATATATTATTTACATTTTATTACAATTCGGCATATGCAGCAAGGACAACATAATACAAGAAAATATTTCAGTTACGTTACCATAATTCACATCAATATCCCTCTAGCCCACATTGTTGAAGGACCATTCATCTTTATATACATCAATAACAAGGTAATCCAGAGAGCATTTATACAACCAAAAGAAAAAGGATATTGTCCATATTAAACAAAAATAACCAATACTATACTCTCTATTCAATCACAGTGTGAACTAATTCTTGACTTCTCAAAAAAATCTATTATTTAGCATTAATGTTGTTCCCGTTGGATTATAAACCGTTCTAATCGATTAACATCCCAAAAAATGTACTCATGTTTTACACTTGATTATTATGTTTGAGAAGTACCATATCTTGCTGTTGTAACATTTGTTTATGAAAGTCAAGGCTTTTGTAAATGTAAAACATTGAAAATTCAATATAAGTGATGTTAAAAAAAAGAAGCTCTCACAGTCACTTCACCTCAGTAACATATATTCGTGGAATTCAGGGTGCTGGTTTCTAAAGGGAGACACAGTCTGTGGTCCTCCCTACCAAGGACTAATATGCAGATTGGTTTAGAAAAAATACAGGCTAAAGGAATCCCCAGTAACTACAAATGAAGGTTCATGGCACTGTACTTTTAATTGGGTGCCTTTTTATGTGATTACTCTACAAATAAAGGTTTCACCGTATCTGCTTTTATCCCAGGACAAGCAGGCAGCATATTCTCACACATGGGTGACGTCACCCATGTGTCAGTCAGTATACATGAAGGTAGTTATGCTATACAACAACCGCAGCATACAGGTGGAGACTAATGAGAGTGTGCTGCCAATCCCTCCTCCTATTCCTTCATACGTTTGCAGTTTCAAATCCCTGGAAGATAGAGGATGTTATTTACATAGAACCAATAGCCTTGGTCTCTTTTAGAACTGGGAAAGTATCAATGCTGGGCACATTACAGAAAGACAGTGTGTGGTGCAGCGGTTAGAGCCACAGCCTCAGCACCCTGAGTTGTGGGTTCAAATCCCACACTGCTCCTTGTGACCCTGGGCAACTCACTTAATCCCCCATTGCCCCAGGTACATTAGATAGAGTGTGAGCCTGCCAGGACAGATAGGGAAAAATGCTTGAGTACCTGAATGTACATCACTTAGGTTATAAGTAGTATATAAATGCTAAAAAACAAAACAAAACCCTAAAATCCCTCAACATAAGCCTTGCCATACTGGGACAGACCAAAGGTCCATCAAGCCCAGTATCCTGTTTCCAACAGTGGCTGTCCCAAGTACCTAGCTAGATCCAGTTTAGTAAAACAGATTTTATCCACTGCCATCTCAATGGATTTCCTTGGGTTTTGGCTAGGTACTAGTGAGAACGGGCCAGGCACCTATGAGAACGGGCTATTGGGCATGATGGACCATTGGTCTGACCCAGTAAGGCTATTCTTATGTTCTTAAGCCATCTCAATGATGGCTTATGAACTTCTCTTTTAGGAAATTATCTGAACTTTTTGTAAACCCTGCTAAGCTAACTGATTTCATTAAATTCTCTGGCAATGAATTCCAGAGTTTAATTACACGTTGTTTGAAGAAATATTTTCTACGGCTTATTTTAAATCTATTACTTAGTAGCTTTATTGAATGCTCCCTAGTCCTAGTATTTTTGGAAAGCGTAAATATGCAATTTACATCTACCCTTTCCACTCCACTAAGCATTTTATAGACTTCTATCATATCATGCCTGAGCTGTCTTTTTTTCCAAGCTGAAGAGCTCTAGCTGCTTTAGCTTTTCCTCATAGGAAAGTTGTCCCCATCCCTTTTATAATTTTTGTCACTCTACTCTGTACCATTTCTAATTCTGCAATATCTTTTTTGAGATAAGGCAACCAGAATTGAACACAGTATTTGAGGTGTGGCCATACCATAGAACGATACAAGGGCATCATAACATTTTTATCTTTGTTTTCTATTCCTTTTCTGATAATTTCTAACATTTTATTTGCTTTTTTTTAGCTGCCACCACACATTGAGCTGAGATTTTCAACGTATCCTAAATGATGGCACGTAGATCCTTTTCCTGGATAGTGACTCCTAACGTGGAACCTAGCTATAGTTCAGGTTCCTGTTTCACACATGCATCACTTTGCACTTGCTTACATTAAACATCATTTGCCATTTTGATGCCCAGTCTCCCAGTCTTACAAGGTCCTCTTGCAGTGTTTCACAATCCTCTTGCAATTTAACAACTTTGAGAAAATTTAATTATCTCACTAGTTGTTCCCAACTCTAGATCATTGATAATTATGTTAAAAAGCAGCAGTCACAGGACAGACCCATGAGGAACCCCACTATTTACCCTTCTCTATTAAGAATATTGACCATTTTAACCCACTCTTTGTTTTCTGTCTTTCAACCAGTTCTTAATCCATAAAAGGACATTACCTCCTATCCCATGACTCTCTAATTTCCTCAGAAGTCTTTCATGAGGTACTTTGTCAAATGCCTTTTGAAAATCCAAATATACAATATCAACTGGCTCACCTTTGTCCACATGTTCATTCACCCCTTCAAAGAAATGCAGTAGAATGGTGAGGCAAGATTTCCCTTGACTAGCTTTCTCTCATGAATCCATGCCTATGTATATATACTGTCATTTTGTTCTTTATAATAGTCTCTACCATTTTGCCTGGTCTAGAATTTCCTGGATCACCTCTTGAACCCTTTCTAAAAATTGGTATCATGTTGACCACCCTCTAGTCTTCTGGTACTATGCTGAATTTAAGAGAAAAACTACAAATTACTAACAATAACTGTGCAAGTTTATTTTTCAATTCTATCAGCACTCTGGGATGTATATGATCCAGTCCAGGTGATTTGCTACTGTTCAATTTGTCAAACTGACCCATTACATATTCCAATCTTACAGAGATTCGTTTTAGTTTTTCTGATTCATCAGAATTAAATATCATTTCTGACACTGGTAACTCCCCCACATCTTCCTCAGTGAAGATGGAAGCAAAGAATTCATTAAATTTCTCTGCTCTGGCCTTGTCCCTGAGAGCCCCTTTTATCCCTCAGTTATTTAGCAGTCCAATCGATTCTCTTCCCGGCTTCTTGTTTATACCTAAATAAAGTTTTTACTATATGTTTTTGCTTCCAGCACAATCTTCTTTTCAAGGTCTCTCTTTGCCTTCCTTATTATCACCTTGCATTTGACTTGCCATTCCTTGTGCTGTTTACAATTATTTTCAAAAATGATAACAAATACCACTTCCAGAGAGTATGTATCCAAAATCTATTCTACAATAGTTCTAGCTACTCAGGAAAAGGCCTCAGAATAGGAGCCTACGCACAGTCCTATCACAGACTGAAACTTCAGCGTAGCTGCTCCTTGCTCCAATCATTGGCCAAAAAACCTGAGAGTTTATTCAGTACATTTTAAATAATTTTTGAATAAATATAATTTTTTAAACTTTTTTTATACTTATTTTAAACTATAGGTACATCTCTCTACTAGTTTGAGAAAGAATTTGACAACTGGATATTTATCTCAATGTTGTCATAGTTAGTTCATATATTGCCTGTGAGCTGCCAATAAGTTGCCGACGTGGCCAGCGTTTCGTGGACATAACACTCGGTCCACTGCTTCAGGGCCAGAGGCTTTTGGCAGCTTACAACGGAAAAATGCCTGCATGTCTCTGCCTCTGGCCCTGAAGCAGTGGACCGAGTGTTTTGTCCACAGGCAATATATTGCTCACAGGCAATATATGAACTAACTATGACAACGTTGAGATAAGTATCCAGTTGTCAAATTCTTTCTCAAACTAGTAGAGAGATGTACCTATAGTTTAAAAAAAGTATTAAAAAAGTTTAAAAAATTATATTTATTCAAAAATTATTTAAAATGTACTGAATAAACTCTCAGGTTTTTTGGCCAATGATTGGAGCAAGGAGCAGCTACGCTGAAGTTTCAGTCTGTGATAGGACTGTGCGTAGGCTCCTATTCTGAGGCCTTTTCCTGAGTAGCTAGAACTATTGTAGAATAGATTTTGGATACATACTCTCTGGAAGTGGTATTTGTTATCATTTTTGTACATTGTGTTTTGAACCACTTCGGGTGAATATTCTTGGAGTTTACAATTATTTTCAGCCAGATCCTTCTTCCACTTTCTGAAGGATTCTCTTGTAGCTATAAGAGCTTCCTTCACCTCATTCGTTAACCAAGTTGGCTGCCATTTGGTCTTCCTTCTTCCTTTTTTAATACGAGGAAAATATATCTAGTCTGGGCTTCCAGAATGGTATTTTTGAATAGCATACATGATTGATTTAAATTTTTGACCTTTGCAGCTGCTCCTCTAAGTTTCTTTTTTACCATTCTCCTCATGTTATCATAGTCACCTTTTTTAAAGTTATACTGTAAATGCTTTTGTCTTGGATTTCCTGTGTGAACTTATTTCAGAGATTATATAAAATTTATATGAATTATCTTGTCAGTGGGATCACAAAAAGGACTCTAACTAGAGAAAATATACTTTGAAAACCAAAATTATAAAAAAAGGGAGAAGTTAGCTTTCATCACTATAGTGGATTGCAACTGATTGCCTCTTACAGATACTTATGTAAAGCACAGTTACTTACCGTAACAGGTGTTATCCAGGGACAGCAGGCAGATATTCTTGACTGATGGGTGACGGCACCGACGGAGCCCCGGTACGGACAATTTTAGAGTGATTGCACTCTAAGAACTTTGAAAGTTCTAGTAGGCCGCACCGCGCACGCGCGAGTGCCTTCCCGCCCGACAGAGGCGCGCGGTCCCCAGTTAGGATAAGCCAGCTAAGAAGCCAACCCGGGGAGGTGGGAGGGACGCAAGAATATCTGCCTGCTGTCCCTGGATAACACCTGTTACGGTAAGTAACTGTGCTTTATCCCAGGACAAGCAGGCAGCATATTCTTGACTGATGGGTGACCTCCAAGCTAACAAAAAAGAGGGATGGAGGGAAGGTTGGCCATTAGGAAAATAAATTTTGTAAAACAGATTGGCCGAAGTGTCCATCCCGTCTGGAGAATGCATCCAGACAATAATGTGATGTAAAAGTGTGAACTGAGGACCAAGTAGCAGCCTTGCAGATTTCCTCAATGGAAGTAGATCGGAGGAAAGCTACAGACGCTGCCATAGCTCTAACTTTGTGGCCCGTGACAGAACCTTCCAGTGTCAGGCCCGACTGAGCATAACAGAAAGAAACGCAAGCAGCAAGCCAATTGGAGAGAGTGCGTTTAGATACAGGATGACCCAACTTGTTAGGATCAAAGGACAAAAATAGTTGAGGAGATGATCTGTGGGGCTTAGTATGTTCAAGATAGTAAGCCAGAGCACGTTTACAGTCCAAGGTATGCAAAGCCTGTTCACCTGGATGAGAATGAGGCTTTGGAAAAAATACAGGCAGGACTATGGACTGGTTAAGATGAAAGTCAGACACAACCTTAGGAAGAAATTTGGGGTGTGTACGGAGAACCACCTTATCATGGTGAAAAACAGTGAAAGGTGGATCGGCCACTAGTGCATGCAGTTCACTGACCCTCCTGGCAGAAGTGAGAGCTATAAGGAAGACCACTTTCCAGGTAAGAAATTTGAAATGCGCTTTGGCCAAAGGTTCAAAAGGAGGCTTCATTAAAGCGGAAAGAACCACACTGAGATCCCAGACCACAGGAGGAGGCTTGCGAGGTGGTTTCACATTGAAAAGGCCCCTCATGAACCGAGAAACCAAAGGATGAGCCGAGAGGGGTTTTCCATGAATTGGCTCATGAAAGGCAGCAATGGCACTAAGGTGAACTCTGATAGAAGTAGATTTAAGACCAGAGTCAGACAAGGAAAGAAGATAGTCCAACACCAGTCCCACTGCTAGAGACATGGGATCATGGTGATGTAAGAGGCACCAGGAAGAAAACCGAGACCACTTCTAACATTGGAGCGTGGCCGGTTTCCTGGAAGCATCAATGATAGAGCGGACAGGCTGAGAAAGAAGTGAGTGAGCCGAAGTCAGCCCGAGAGATACCAAGCTGTTAGGTGCAGAGACTGTAGGTTGGGATGCAGTAGGGTCTGCTGATGCTGAGAAAGCAGAGAAGGAAACAGTGGAAGAGGTATGGGTTCCCTGGAACTGAGTTGAAGTAGAAGGGCCACCGTGGAGCGATGAGAATCATGGTGGCTTGTTCCCTCTTTAGCTTGAACAGTATTCGCAGCATGAGCGGTAGAGGGGGAAAAGCATATAGGAAGAGACTGGTCCAATCCAGGAGAAATGCATCGGGCGCCAGACGGTGAGGAGAGTAGAGTCTGGAGCAAAACAGGGGCAGCTGATGGTTGTGGGGAGCTGCAAAAAGGTCCACTTGAGGAGTGCCCCATTGAGCGAAAATGGATTGAAGAGTCGAGGGATCGAGAGTCCATTCGTGAGGTTGGAGAATTCTGCTGAGATTGTCCGCTAAGGAATTCTGTTCCCCTTGAATGTAGACAGCCTTCAGGAATAAGTGACGAGCTGTCGCCCAAGACCAAATCCGTTGGGCTTCCTGACACAACAGGCGAGAGCCTGTTCCTCCCTGTTTGTTGATGTAGTACATTGCAACTTGATTGTCTGTGCAAATGAGTAGTACTTGAGGAAAGAGAAGATGTTGAAACGCCTTGAGGGCATAGAACATCGCTCGGAGTTCCAGGAAATTGATGTGGTGTTTCTATTCCTGGGCAATCCAAAATCCCTGAGTTTGGAATTCGTTCAAGTGAGCTCCCCAGGCGTAGGGGGAGGAATCTGTGGTGATGACTAGTTGATGAGGAGGTAGATGGAACAGCAGACCTCTGGATAGATTTGAAGATGTCAACCACCAAAGAAGCGACTGTCGTAGAGACGAGGTCACAGATATGTGTTGTGAACAAGGATCCGTCGCTTGGGACCATTGGTTCGCTAAGGTCCATTGAGGAGTACACAGGTGGAGACGTGCGAAGGGTGTGACATGTACTGTCGAAGCCATGTGCCCCAATAGCACCATCATGTGATTCGCAGAAATGGTAATCTGTTGAAACACCTGCTGACAGAGATGGAGGATGGCGTGAAGGCGGTTGGATGGAAGAAACGCCCTCATCAGAACAGTGTCCAGAACGGCTCCAATAAATTGAAGTCGCTGGGTCGGAATGAGGTGAGACTTGGGTAGATTGATTTCGAACCCTAATAGTCGAAGGAAGTGAATGGTCTGATTGGTGGCAAGCAGAACCGCCTGAGGGAAATGAGCTTTGATCACCAGTCGCCAAGATAAGGGAAGACTTGAAAGTTGTTAGAGCGGAGATAGGCTGCTACCACAATCAGACATTTGGTGAATACCCTGGGAGAGGAGGCCAGGCCGAAGGGTAGCACTTTGTACTGATAATGATGTTGATTGATGAGAAAGCGCAGATATTGCCTGGACGTCAGATGGATAGGAATATGTGTGTAAGCCTCTTTGAGATCGAGGGAGCATAGCCAGTCGCCCTGAGCGAGAAGAGGGTAGAGGGTGGCAAGAGAGAGCATTTTGAACTTCTCCTTGACCAAACATTTGTTGAGATCTCTGAGATCTAAGATGGGTCTGAGATCTCCGGTCTTTTTGGGAACTAGAAAGTACCGGGAGTAAAAACCCTGACCTCGCTGATCTTGAGGAACTTCTTCGATAAGGTGAATAAATCACGACAAGAAAATAACGCGTGAGCGGGAAGGCGAGAAAAATTTGAAAAAATTTTCCAACAGCAGTTGGAACACGCGTCTTCTTAGCTCCGCGGAAACTAAGAAACTGGGGACTGCGCGCCTCTGTCGGGCGGGAAGGCACTCGCGCGTGCGCGGTGCGGCCTACTAGAACTTTCAAAGTTCTTAGAGTGCAATCACTCTAAAATTGTCCGTACCGGGGCTCCGTCGGTGCCGTCACCCATCAGTCAAGAATATGCTGCCTGCTTGTCCTGGGATAATAGAAATTCCCTCTCTAACAGGAAGTCTCTTTGTAGTCGCTCCATTGTTTCCCCAGATACAAAACTTTTCAAGCCTGAAGTTTATATAATTCTACATGGCCATCTAGTGGCCAAAAGACTTCATTCACAATACAAAGCAAAGCACCCATTATTTTGCCCCATATACGAGCTATATGAGAAGCTGCTGAAAGGTTCTCAGCCCAACTAACAAAGTTGGGGCAGTCTCCATCAAGGGCTATATACTTAGGGACTCTTCTATCAAACTGCGCTAACAGTTTTTAGTGCAGAGAGCCGCGCTGAATGGCCCACGCAGCTCACTGCGCTACAAACTGCTACGCAGTTTGATAGAAGAGGTCTAAACCAGTGATTTTCCACTTTTTTCATTCTGTCAGAAAAATACAGAACAAAAAAAAGTGGAAAATTGCTGGACTAAGTGTATAGCCCTCAATGGCTCCAACTTCATTGGAGAATTTTTCAGTGGCCCCTTGTACATTACAACATTTAAAATCTTAATTTCCCAAAGATAAGCAGATAGAATATCTGTGGAAACTTTTCAGAGAAGTTGCAGAAAATGGAGGATCCACCACAAGCAGCACAACCAGCATCAAGTCAGCCATACTCACCAAATGCAAACAACCCCAAACAAGAAAGATTGGAGCTATGCAGCTTGAATGAAGCCTCCCAGCAGGGCTCCACAACTACAATAAAGGAGAGACTCAACCTCAGTGCCAATGGTACTTCAGCCCTCCCCCACCCCACCCCCGCAGTCACAACCTCCACATACACACACCATACACCCTCCCCAGCCTCCCCACCCCCGAGCATACAATCCCACAATCAATCCCCCAGCCTACCCGGAAAGAACCTCCCCCTCCCCCCTACAAAAAGGTCCCAATTCTGCATCCCCACAAGAACCAAACAGCATAACCAGCAAAACCAATCCCAAGTACAAACAATGCAAACCAGATCTCGGCTGGAGAACCAGTGGCCCAAAATTAGAAATGTCCCTCTGATCACAGATGTAGATCCACAAAGGCGCAGGTGCTCGATACACAAGCATCCTCCAGTCATCACACCCCAGGGCAGCACCCACGAATGCCAGGCGAGGCTCCGGAGAACCCACTATCCACAAGAGCATAATGAAAGGGGCACACTCAGTCTAAATCAGTCAAGAGGCTCCGGAAAACCCACTGTCCAGAAAAGCACATCGAAAGGGCACACTCAGTCCAAAACAAGCAATAAGCCTCATCGGAGGCCACAGGATTAACCATCAGGGCCCCCCGCAGATTACAGCCTGCCGGCCATGAATGAACGGTCCAGCAAAACAGAACCAAGGGCACCCCGAGGTCCACAGCAAGGCAGGGGAGCAAAGTCAGGTGGGAAGCCACACTAGAACACAAGCTATTATGAAAATGTTCTTTTATTCATCCAATGGTTCAAATTACTTTATTCATCCAATAACTCAATGACTCAACATGTACATGTTTCGGCCAAACTGGCCTGCTTCAGGGGTTTAGAGAGTCTTCTGGGGACTACCAGATGATATTTTGAAAAATATTGGGACTGGGCATCCCTCCTGCCACTTCAGTTCGGGGGTGGGGTGGGGGGTGGAGGGTTCCTCTGGGCAGGAGGGATTGAACATAAGAACATAAGAACATAAGAAGTTGCCTCCACTGGGTCAGACCAGAGGTCCATCTCACCCAGCGGTCCGCACCCGCGGCGGCCCATCAGGTCCACGACCTGTGAAGTGGTTTCTGAACACCTCTACAACCTACCTCAAGTTCTATCTGTACCCCTCTATCCCCTTATCCTCCAGGAACCTATCCAAACCCTCCTTGAACCCTTGTACAGAGTTCTGGCCTATCACATCCTCTGGAAGTGCGTTCCATGTGTCCACCACCCTCTGGGTAAAAAAGAACTTCCTAGCATTTGTTCTAAACCTGTCCCCTTTCAATTTCTTCGAGTGACCCCTAGTGTTTGTGGCTCCCCACAGTTTGAAGAATCTGTCCTTATTTACTTTCTCTATGCCCTTTAGGATTTTGAAGGTTTCTATCATGTCCCCTCTAAGTCTCCTCTTCTCCAGGGAGAACAGACCCAGCATTTTTAACCTGTCAGCGTATGAAAAATTTTCCATACCTTTTATCAGTTTAGTCGCCCTCCTCTGCACTCCCTCGAGTACCGCCATGTCCTTCTTGTGGTACGGCGCCCAGTACTGCACACAGTACTCCAGGTGCGGGCGCACCATTGCGCGATATAGCGGCATGATGACTTCTTTTGTCCTGGTTGTGATACCCTTTTTGATGATGCCCAGCATTCTGTTTGCTTTCTTTGAGGCTGTCGCACACTGCGCCGATGGTTTCAGTGATGTGTCTACCATCACCCCCAGGTCCCTTTCAAGGTTACTCACCCCTAGTAGTGTTCCCCCCATTTTGTAGCTGAACATCGGGTTCTTTTTCCCTATATGCATGACCTTGCATTTCTGTACGTTAAAACTCATTTGCCACTTGTTTGCCCAGTCTTCCAGTCTCGTTAGGTCCCTTTGCAGGTCTTCACAGTCTTCCGTGTTTCTAACCCTGCTGCAGAGTTTGGTGTCATCAGCAAATTTGATAACCTCACATTTTGTCCCCGTCTCCAGATCGTTTATAAATATATTGAACAGTAGAGGTCCCAGCACCGACCCCTGCGGAACTCCGCTCGTGACCCATTGCCAGTCTGAGTATTGGCCTTTTATTCCAACCCTCTGTTTCCTGCCTGCCAACCAGTGTTTGATCCATCGGTAGATATCCCCTTGCACCCCGTGATTCCACAGCTTTTTATGTAGCCGTTCGTGAGGTACCTTGTCGAAGGCTTTTTGGAAGTGTGTTTGGCTGTGTTCATTCGGGGGGGGGGGGGGGTTTCCGGGCAGGAGGGACTGGGCATCCCTCCTGCTGTGTTCATTTGGGGGTGGGGGGACTGGCAGCTGCAGCCACTAAACTTATCGCAGCAGGGAGATCCCTTGCCACAATAAGCTCAGTGGCCGCATCTACTTACAATGTAGGTCAGCATTTTGCTGGCCTACATTGTACGCATCTCCTGCTGGCCAAGGGAGACGCGTATGGCTGCCTAGGTCCGCCTAAGGCTACTTCCAAGCCAAACCACACCCGCGCCTAGCCTTAGGCGAGCCTAGACAGACTTGTGCTCCTCCCTAGGCTTCTGGAGGCACCTCCAATGTAGGCGGCCTATCTCAGGAGCTTTTTTTAAAAAAATGTGCATCCCGTTTGGCTGGTTAGACAGCGATAGGACGTCTACCGCTACCTACAATTGGGATGCCGTTTATAGAATCCAGGTCTCAGTGTTTGAACATAGGAACATAAGAATTGCCATCTCCGGATCAGATCCTGGGTCCATCAAGTCCGGTGATCCGCACATGCGGAGGCCCCGCCAGGTGTACCATGGCATAGTTTTAGTCCCCATATCACTGTATGCTTCTCAAGGGAGATGTGCATCTAATTTACCCTTACCCATATCACTCTATGCCACTCTTAAGGAGATGTGCATCTAGTTTACCCTTAAATCCTAGAACGGTGGATTCTGCAATTACTTCCTCTGGGAGAGCATTCCAGGTGTCCACCACTCACTGCGTGAAACAGAACTTCCTGATATTCATCTTGGACCTGTCCCCCCTCAGCTTCAATCTATGTCCTCTTGTCCGTGTCACACTGGACATTGTAAATAACTGCTTTCCCTGCTCCATTTTGTCGAATCCTTTCAGTATTTTGAAAGTCTCGATCAGATCCCCTCGCAGTCTCCTCTTCTCAAGGGAGAACAACCCCAGTCTCCTAAGTCGTTCCTCGTAGTCCAGGTTCTCCATACCTTTCACTAGCTTCGTTGTTCATCTCTGCACCCTCTCTAGCAGTTTTATATCCTTCTTTAGGTACTGGACACAGTATTCCAGGTGCGGTCTGACAATGGCTCTGTAGAGCGGTATTATAACTTTCTCTGATCTACTCGTAATTCCCTTCTTTATCATGCCTAGCATTCTATTTGCTTTCTTCGCTGCTGCCGCACATTGCACCGACGGTTTCAGGGTCCTATCTATCAGTACACCCAGGTCCTTTTCCTGTTCGGTCTTTCCCAGAGTTACACCTGACATACTATACTTGTGATCTTCATTTTTTTCTGCCTAAATGCATCACTTTTCTGCCTAAATGCATTTTTCCACATTAAAATTCATCTGCCATTTATCTGCCCACTTCTCCAATTGATTCAAGTCACTCTAGAGTTCCTCGCTGTCCTTCTGCGATCTGATTTCCCGGCATAGCTTTGTATCATCTGCAAACTTGATGATTTCACTGGATGTTCCTTCTTCCAAATCATTTATGAAAATATTAAATAAGATGGGTCCAAGCAGGGCCGCCATCAGAAATTTCTGGGCCCCTTACTGAGCAATCCCATTGGGCCCCCCACGCACCCCTTTCCCCCAACCCCCCCCTTCTTCCATGGGCCGAATATACACATACATTTCTCTGTCGCCGCACTCTTTGACCAAAAGATTTGTAAGCCTGCAACCACGTCAAGGTAGACTCTTTCAGCAGGGCCCTAACCTAACCTAAACTAAACTAATCTATACCTATCTATTCTAAACTAACATATGTCTAATACTGAACTAATAACAAACTAACAAACATCTGCATAATAAATAACTAATAAATAATAGTGCTAGTAGCTATAATTCACTTTTGAATATAAAATCTCAGTTAAGGATTTCTTTTGACCTTTGTAGGCCAGAAGTAGATCACAATTGCACAATATTTTTTGTAACAAGTATTAAATGTGTTTTTATAAATACTGTAAGCTTAATAAATATATCAGAAAAAACTACACATCTGAGCGCATATCTAAACATACACATCTGAGCGCATATCTGAACATACACATCTGTATGATCCCATCCTCCTCAGCTTGCCTATAGCTGCATCATGCATGTTAAAAATGTACGATATGTTGATATGTGCACCTTCCTTCCTTCCCATCCATCCTCCTCAGCCTGTCCTTACACATCCACAGCTGCATGTTAATGATGATGTATATGTTATGATGATAAATAAGTGCATATGAGCACATCATGAACATGCAGCTATGGATGAATATATAATGATGTTATGAGTGTGCACCTCTTTCTTCCCATCCTCCTCAGCATGTCACATACAGCATGTTACATTACACAGACTTTGTGTAATGTAACATGTTGTATGTGACATGCTAAAGAGGATGGGAAGGAAGAGGTGCACACTCATAACATCATTATATATTCATGAATCAATCTGAAAATCATCACCACCAGGCTGTGTGTGTTATGGGATGGAGGAAGAAAGGTGCATGGGATGGAGGAAGAAAGGTGCATGTTTAAATTGATCACTGCCTTACTAGTTCTGCAGCTCCTCGTGCTGCTCCTTTCGTCCTGTCCTCCTAGAGACGTGGTGACGTCATCCGGCCGACCCGCTCTCGCAGATTCAGTGTCAGGCAAGTGATGTGTCTCCTGATTGGCTAGGCACCCTAAGCCCAAGCCAATCGGAGTGGAGACAGGGCGGGCCTTGGTGAAGGAGTCAGGAGACGAGAGGCACGCACCTAGTATATCGCCGGCTGCGGCCGCGGGCCAGGTAGACGGATCCACTTTTGTCCGGGGGGGTGCTATCAGGAAATCGGCAGGGGACAAAAAAAATATGACAGCAGTGTTTATTGTTTATTGTTGTGCACAGCAGAAGCATAATACAGGAATTTGTGCTACGGTGGCCTAGGACCCTGGGGTAGAGAGTTGCGCGGGGACAGAAATCCCACCCGTCCCCGCCAAAATCCCACCCGTCCCCACCCATCCCCGTGAGGACTCCCACCCATCCCCATGAGGAATCCCCTCCGTCCCCGCCCATCCCTATAAACTACAGAAATAGTTATTTCATTTAATTATGCTACTGAATTAAAGGCTCTGGTAGAAACCCATTTAAAAATAAGCAAAAAGACTTTATTAATTTGGAAATATTAATTGGGAAGAATACATACTTTGTAAACGGGTTTCTACCAGAGCCTCTAATGTTTATAAATTTTTAGCAACACAACTAATATACTACTTTATCCTGAAGCAAAAAAAAAAAATTTTTCCTACCTTTGTTGCCTGGTTTCTGCTTTCCTCATGTTCTCATTTAATTCCTTCCATCCACTGTCTCTCTTCTTTCTGTGTCTTCCATTTGCTCTGTTACTGTGCCTCTCCCTTTCTCCCCCCTCCCAAATTGGTCTGGCACCCATCTTCTTCCCTCCGCTCCCCCCATAGTCTGGCATCTCTGTCTTCTTCCCTGCCAGTGTCTTCTCCCCACTCTCTCTTCCCCATTTCCTTTCAGCGTCCTTCTCCTCCCATCTTCCCCATGTCCTGTCAGCATCCTTCTCCCCCTCTGTCTTCCCCATGTCCTTTCAGCGTCCTTCTCCCCCCTCTGTCTTCCCCATGTGCTTTCAGCGTCCTTCTCCACCCCTTTGTCTTCCCCATATCCTTTCAGGGTCCTTCTCCCCCCTCTGTCTTCCCCATGTGCTTTCAGCGTCCTTCTCCCCCCTGTCTTCCCCATGCCCTTTCAGCGTCCTTCTCCCCCCCATCTTCCCATGTCCTTTCAGCATCCTTCTCCACCCCTTTGTCTTCCCCATGTCCTTTCAGGGTCCTTCTCCCCCCTCTGTCTTCCCCATGTGCTTTCATCGTCCTTCTCCCCCCCTCCCGTCTTCCCCATGTCCTTTCAGCGTCCTTCTCCACCCCTTTGTCTTCCCCATGTCCTTTAAGCGTCCTTCACCACCCCTTTGTCTTCCCCAGTGCTTTCAGCGGCCTTCTCCCCCCTCAGTTTTACCCATTTCCCTTAAGCGTCTTTTCTTCTCCACTCCACATTTCCTCCCTTTCTCCCTCCCTGCCCCTTACCTTTGTGGCGCTTCCCCACCCAACCGACAACAGAACAGGCCCGGTCGGACAAACCTCCCTGCCCTGTAGCCGCGAATCTAAATTACCTTCTTACAGCAGCTGGAGTATTGAAGCTGCTATAGGAAGGTAATTTAGATTCGCGGCTGCAGGGCAGGGAGGTTTGTCGGCCGGGCCTGTTGTCGGTCGGTCGGGAGATGCGCCACAAGGCTAAGGGGACCTGACCGGCTGTGCACACTCCCTCCCCCCCCCCCCGGGCTCCATGGCTGCACCCAGGGCGGACCGCCCCCCCCTTCGGTACACGATTGCCTTTTCCCTACCTGCCCTGCCGCAAGCAGCCGACTGGAAGTCTTTCCGTTGTCAGCGCTGACGTCGGAGGAAGGGATGGCTTTGCTTAAGCCCTCCCTCCGACGTCAGCACTGATATCAGGAAGACTTCCGTTCGGCTGTGTGTTGCGGCAGGGCAGGTAAGGAGAAGGAGAGGAGACTATGCTTGCGACCCTGGGGGAGCCCGGGCTCCTGAATGCAGGACTGGTAGTACTGCCCTGATGGCGGCTCTGGGTCCAAGTACTGAGCCCTGGGGTACTCGCTAGTCACTTTTTCCCATTCTGAGAACTTCCCATTTATGCCCACTCTCTGTTTTCTGTTCTCTAGCCATTGGCCTATCCATCTTAGTATATCTCCCTCTATTCCATGGCCTTGTAATTTCCTGAGAAGTCTTACATGTGGAACCTAGTTGAACGCTTTCTGAAAGTCCAAGTATACAATATCCACTGGTTCTCCACTATCAATTTGTCTGTTCACTGTCTCAAAAAATTGAAGTAGGTTCGTCAAACATGATTTTCCTTTCCTGAAGCCATGTTGACTGGCTCTCATCAGGTCGTGTGTGTCTATGTGTCGGACTATGCTATCTTTGATCAGTGCCTCAACCATCTTTCCAGGGACAGACGTGAGACTTACAGGTCTGTAGTTGCCTGGAACTCCTCTCGATCCTTTTTTAAATATCGGCGTGACGTTCGCTATCTTCCAGTCGTCCGGTATCTGTCCTGTTTTGATTGACAAGTTGGCAAGTTTTTGCAATAGTTCTCCGATTTCAAATTTCAGTTCTTTTAGGACACTCGGATGAATTCCGTCTGGTCCAGGAGATTTATCACTTTTAAGTTTGTCGATCTGGTGATAAATCTGGTCCAAGTCCACTTCTACTGTGGTGAGGCTGTCCTGTATGACTCCCTTGAACACTTTCACTGTCAGGTATTATTGCGGTGTCTTCTTTTGTAAAGACAGATGCAAAGAAGGAATTCAGTCTGTCTGCAATTTGTTTGTCATTTGCATTATACATTTATAGATTACCTTTGAAGATTTCTTCTGATGGGTATTTGTCATTCAATGTTTGCATTATACATTCATGGATTTGCTTTGGAATTTTCTTCTGCAGGAATAAGAACTTCATGACAGCTCAAAATTCTTCACCTGAAAATTCTAATCAAATCTAATATTTGTGAGTCGCTTTAGGCCTACATAGGTTCAAGGCGATGAACAATTCAAGTGACAGGTAAAATTGAAAGAAGATTTAAGGAGTGAGGAGACTGTAAACAGGAGGGGGAGAGGGAAGGAAAGGGTGAAGAGTCTTCTACAGGGAAGAGGTGAGTACTTAAAAGAAGTGCAATTTACATTGGATGAGGGAGAGATCTTTGAATTGGAACAAGTTACTGATTTTCAATGGAGGGAATTGTCTCAAAGAGAAGAGTTTAATTTTTTTTTCGAACTCTGAGGTAACAGGGTTATGTTTTGATGGTTATCGGGAAGTTGTTCAAGGTCTTTGCGGCTATGTAGGTGATAAGTGTGTTAAATATATGCTTGTACTTAGGGCTAGATTCACTAAGGTGACGGATCCGATCCGATCCAATCCGTGGCCTGGGGGCTGATTCATAAAGTGCCTTCATGCAAATGAGGGCGATTGGAATCATGCCCCCAATTGATCACACAGATCGCTCTCCAGCAATCCCAACGCATGTACAGATCATCTGTAGATGGTCTGCGCATGCGCTGGCCCTCCGTGCCCGGCAGAGCTAGAAACAAAACTTTTTACTACTTTTACTTCGCGAGCCCTACTTTTTACTTTTACTTCACAAGCCCATAGTTTTAACCCACTTTAAATCCACGGGTTAAAACTATGGGCTTACACTGCGGGGAAGGGCAGGAGAGTTGGGGCAGAGAGCAGGACATCGGGGCAGAGAGCAGAAAGAGATTAGGGCAGAGAGCAGAAGGAGATCAGGGCAGAGAGCAGGAAATTGGGGCAGAGAGCAGGGCGGCCAGAGCAGGAGAATCAGGGTAGAGAGCAGGGTGTCCAGAGCAGGGGAATCAGGGCAGAGAGCAGGGTTTTTACACAAGCGACTGGTCCTCAGCAGTCGCTTGTTTTGGATTGGTCATCCCAGTCATTGTGCCTGCATTTGTTTAGTGAATCGTGTCCTTCCTACTTTGCATGCCATTTCCCCTTATTTGCATGCATGGATCGGATCGGAGAATGATCGGCCACGAGGTTAGTGAATCGGGTCGGAGGAAATTGGGTCACAAAGTGGTCGGTGTCCTTAGTGAATCTAGCCCTTAGTTCCTTTAGGAGATGAAAGGATCAGAAGTTTCTTGATATTTCTGATTGATGTGGACCAAGAATGGACATGATCGAAATATTCAAGATAATGAAGGGAATAGACTTAGTAGATAAAGACAGGTTGTTGACCCTCTCTCTCAAAGGTAGTGAGAACGAGAGGGCACTCTCTAAAATTAAAAGAGGATAGATTCTGTACAAATGTAAGGTAGTTCTGTGGGGTGTTTCCTTATTTGCACCTGAAGGTTAGGCCTCTATGACATCATCAAGCCTGAACCATCATTTAAGCCTGATCCATTGTCTGCAAGAAATCTTTCCAGCAAGAACCTTGCAAGAAGAAAAAGAAGAACATCTTTGCTGTTTCTGCCTGATGCATTCTGGGTATGTACCAGAACTGTCTTCTAGTCAAGGACATCCAGCTATGCCCATGTTAATCTTGGGGGAGGCATACTCCTATGCTGTGCTTATCTATCGAAGGTGCCTCTGTCTCCCAGATAGTACGAGACTTTACACAGAAAGGCTATTCATCTAAGTTCTGTTTCTGGATTGGTCCGAAGAGGTCATCTGACGAGATCCAAGGGAAATGTGCTAATTATAATTTAGTCTGTGTTAGGTTGTGGGTGAACTCGCATCTCATCACAGGTGTTCTCCACGCACCTCTTTTATAATAATTAAGACTTGAACAGTTACCTCTTGTGCCTCTCTGCCTGAGAGTGAGAACCGGACCTTTGAACAGATCTGGATTCCATCACATAAAGGAAACCTTTGCGGACAACCTAAGTTACAGCTTCTCCTGTGGCTGACAAACTCCTGTTCTGGTACCAAAAGAATTCTTATCTTCAGTGCTTAGTAGAGGACGACTTCCTTTTCACCTGATTTTGTGCCAAGGCATAATTGGATGGTGAGAATACCGAATTCTATTATCTTATCAGCTGGGGTTAGATAAGTGAATCCTATTGTGGTTCGGGATAAGGAGAAGTAAAGCTACTCTTGGTGATAAGCGATATATTTAGTTGCTGCTAATCAGGAATTGTTATTATAAGGAATTGTTTAGTGTGTGTAAGAATTAGTTTTACTTATTTATCTACCAAGTGTGTTGTGATAATTATGTACTGAGTTTCATATATATAATCGGATATTTTGTGAACAATATTTAGATATTGCTGCTGGCTTGTGAATTATATTTTTCTATTTTCATAATAAAAGTATTTCTCATTACCCTGGATCTGGTCGTGTAAGTAGGCTAAGCAAGCTGAACCTGGATGAGATATTATGGTCTTCCCTAGAAACTAACAGGCACGTATTTGTTTATGTAACTGATTAGTGGACCATAAATCTTCCTACAGTTCTTCTTCACTCAGAGAGTGGTAGAAAACTGGAAAGCTCTTCCAGAGTCTGTTATAGGGGAAAACACCCTCCAGGGATTCAAGACAAAGTTAGACAAGTTCCTGCTGAACCAGAACGTACTGCAGTTAGGGCACTGGTCTTTGACCTAAGGGCCACCGCATGAGCAGACTGCTGGGTACAATGGACCGCTGGTCTGACCCAGCAACGGCAATTCTTATGTTCTTATTTCACTCAATGTTCACATTCTCTGGTGTGAAAACTTGGAACAACCTCCCTACAATCATCAGATCCGTTTCGCAAAAAACTAAAGACCTTTCTTTTCGACCCCACAAACTCTACCGGCAACTAAACTCGACATCCATCTTCGTCCATCAGACTTAAACACATCAGACTCCCAGAGAAATAGAAGCACTTACCACTCTTCTTTCTAATACCACCATGGAACCAAGTACTCAGCTAACCACTAGCTAATAACTGAAATAGATTCTACCGCATGACATCTTATTGAATTCTCTAGCTCTCATGTTGCAAATATTCTTCCCTTAATGTTCACTCAATGTACCTCCAACAGCTTCACTGAGTTATATCAAACTACCTCTTTAATTGCATAATATGATAATCTCTATCTTAAAGAATCCCAAACGTCTTAATGTATCTCTAATGCATCCTTAAACTGTAACGATTATCCATACCTGTACTGTAATGCATATCTAATTCTCCAACTGTACTGTAAGTCACCTTGAACATCTTTAGGCATAGTGCGACTCATAAAATCCAGATTAGATTAGATGGCTTTTTACAAACAGAGGCACAAAATGTATAAAAACTTTGCTGATTAACCATTTTCACTTACTTTTTGCCTATGCTAAAAAAATAGAGACAAAGATTTTGTCAAAAAGGAGGGTTACTAGTGAAACTGATCTTCGCTACTGGATGGTTCAGGGCACTCAGGCCAGCCTAGGGTTACCATTAGCCCTGGAAAACCCAGACATGCCTTCTTTTTAAGGACTGTCCAGGCCCGAACAGTTTTTTTTTGTAAATGGGAGAGTGTCTGGGTTTAGCTGGCTCTCTCTCTAGAGAGCTGCATGGAAACAGAGGCAATGGGAATCATGCAGGGATCCCCTCCCATGCACTTACTTTCTTCAGCAGTGTTCCTTCCTACACGCTGCTGGTGGCTGACCTGGAAGCCTTCCCTCTGATGTGTGTGAAAGGGAAGGCTTCCGGGTCAGCCACCGGCAGCGTGTAGGAAGGAATGTGCTAGCGGCCTGAAGAGAAAGGCTTGTAAGGTCTAGAAACATGCTGAATGGGCTGGGGAGGGGAGGGGGTATGGGAAGACATCCTGCACAAATTGGGAGGGGGTGTAGAAAGGGAAGGAAAGAGATGCTACACAGGCTGGGAGGGGTGTTGGAAGAAAGGGAGAGATGCTGCCAGTGGGGGAGGGAAGAAAAAGGGAGAATGTTTGGATATGGACTGCATAGAGGAGGGAAAAAGATATGGTGCATATGGGGACAGAAAGAAAGTGAGAAAATTGTTAGATGGTGGTGGAGAGGAGGGAGGGAGAAATATTGGATATTATGGAGAAAGAAGGGTGGGACAGATGGAAAGGGATGCAAGAGAGAAGGGAAGAATGTTGGCCACTGTGGTGGAAGGAAGAGATGTGGCTTGTGGGAATGGTGGCACCATGGGGAGAGGGGGTTGGCAGAGATAGTGATTATAGTGGGTGAAAATATGGTAATGGAGAGTAGACTAAAGATAGAAGGGAACAGGGAAGAAGATGGAAATTTAACATGTAGCTGAAAAGTGAAGAGAAGGGAGAAAGAGAGTGAAATTTGAGTGGAGGAAAGAGCAAAATGGAAAGGTTAATGTGTCAGAGGCAGTCATAGTGAGAGAAGAAATGACTGATAGCAACCGCTTGAAGAAAAAAGAGAAATAAACCAACTTGATGGAAAAATAAATTTCAGAAAACAAAAGAAAGAAATTTACTGACTGAAAATATCTTAGATTTGGGGGTTGGGCCATGTGTCCTCTTTTTTTTTTTGTCTTCACAAATTTACCCTAGGTCGGCTACTCCGGCTCCACTAAAGCCAACAACCTGTTCAGCTACATTCCTCCTGCAAGAGAGGGCGGCTGCGAGACATTCGCAATTCAAAGCTCCAAACTTTCACTTTCTGTTCTTCCCTGACACTAACGAAGCTACACAGAGAAATCTGCTTTCCGCTGCCAACTTGAGACCCCCCCCCCAGCTCTCAAGTTAACACTGTTCCTCCCTCTAAAAACGGATTGCCCTGAACTGGGCGAAGCTAACAAGAGTCACGTCTTGGCCCCGCCTACTCTGACGTCGGCATTGAAGCTGGTTTCAGTGCTATTTTCCTTGAGCAGGGTGAAATCTTGTGACTGTTTGGATGCCACTTCTTGATGAGTTCCGTCTTTCTCTTTTCTGATCTCAGTGGAACACGGGGGAGGAAGTGGTTACGACCCTCGGACACTTGGCTTCACTTTATGGTAATGCAAAACTGATCATTTGTTTGAAATAAGAGAACGTTCCTTGAAGAAATTGTATTTTGGGAGCAGAGCTTTGTGGCTTTTTTTTTTTTTTTTTTTTAGCAAATGTGTATTTCTTATCCTACTGTTCCACTGTGCCCTTGCTTGGTTGTTGTTTTTTTCTGTTAATAGTGTCAGATCTTCAATGGAGTATTGTTTATAGACATTTTAAAGTAGTTGTTAGGTTGCATTTACCTTTGTAGTTTAGCTTGGAGCAGGGCAGGCTACACCATTAGGAAATATTAGGCAGTCACCTAGGGTAGTAGCTTTTAGGGGCCAGCAAAAAATAACTGTACAGTCAAAGCTAAAAAGTAGATCATTCATGATAGTACCAAAACTCAAAGAATCATCACTGAATACTTTTACCTTCAAGAATGATGAGCAATTTTCGGTTTACCTGTTTAAGTGGCTTTTGGAATTTGGCAACATTATTTGTGTGCATAAGATTATGCTATATATCTTGGGCTGGGAGGTGAGATAGGAGCTTGAAAGTTATTTGGGGAAGGTTGAAGATTCACTAGGACACCCAACAACCTTGTGCTCAGAACCAGATTAAGACATAGGCTACTAGGGTCCAAAAGTTTAAGGGTGGGGCCTAAAGGAACCATAGGAGAGGCTTAAGGGAGCTGACCAATTGGAATCTTAGGCCACTTCTAGTGCTTACCAGAATATACTGGGAGAGAGGCCTAAGATTCCGGTGGAGGCGGGCCTGCCGGCTGGAGGGACAAATCAGCACTCCGGCTGGCCAACTTAAAAAGGTACTGTGGGGCCCGGATGGGCTTTGGGGGCATGCTCTTGGGTGGGGGGTTCTAGCAGGAGGGAGAGGGCAACCCTCCAGCCGATGATCTTTGGGGGGGGGGGTGTTCCGGCAGAAGGAACTGGGCATCCTTGCTGCCGATGATCTTTGAGAGGGGGGTCCGGCAGGAGGGACTGGGCATCCCTCCTGTCAATGATCTTAGGGGGGGTTCCGGCAAGAGGGACTGGGCACCCCTCCTGCGAGGGGATGTCTTTGGGGTGGCAGCAGGAGGGATTGGGCACTCCTCCTGCCGTGAACATTCAGATGGTAGTGGCAGGAGGAATTGGACACCCCACCTGCCGTGGACATTCGGGGGGGGGGGGGGCAGACATTTTGGGGTTCCTGCAGGAAGTACTGGGCAACCCTCCTCATGGGGGGGAAGATGAGTTCCCTGTCATGACTGCTAAACTGATCTTGGCAGGGAGATTCCCTTGCTGCGATCAGCTTAGCAGCAACCCGACATGTGACATGGACGCCGGTTAGAGAATTGTGGTGTTAGGCTGGCTTAGGCGTCTGTCGATGAAGACAGACACGTTTCTATAAAGGACGCTTGTGTGTGATTCTCAAAAGCCGCTTATGCAACATCTGAGACCGGACGTCCTATACAGAATCTGGCCCTTTGTGCTTACTAAAAGTTTAACTGCTGAAGATAATACCCTAAACTTTTGAATAGCCATAAGGTTCATCTTTCGAAGCACATTGAGCAATATTGTAGTGGAGCATGGGTTATACTCTGAAAAGGGAAAACTTATCATATCCTCTGTGGAAGTTATGATTTGGGTTGCTAGTTAACTCCAATAGCTGTCTTATTTACAAAAGTGTTTATAAGCTGTGCCAAGGCTTAATTTGAAACTCACAATCCTATTAGGCACTCTAAGCACTTAAACACTCTAACCAACAGCTAAAAATCTTCAAATGCTGTTTAAACTTATATCATGCCTCTTATAATATATTTGAACCACATGTGGGGAATCTCAGAATGCCACCTGTTTGCTATAGTGTCATGCAGTACAGTATGGCAGCACTTGTCACTGGCTCACCCAATCGTGTATTTTTTAACCTATATTTTTTTCTTTTTTCTGAGTTTTATATTATTATCTTTTCTTGATATTTCTGCTCTTCATGCTATTTCATGTACTACTTAATAAATAAATAATCTAATAGTTCATATCAAAATCATTTCAAGGGTTTCATTTCATCATAAATTATCTATTCCATATAATTCATTGTCATTTCATTCATTTCAGTGGTTTTCATTATTTTTTCATTCCCCTAAAGAACATAAACTTAGCTTATTTGTTCAGTGTCGCTGTTACAGACAGGTGGCGTTCTGAGATTCTGAGTGTGGTTCAAATATATTATAAGAGGCATGATATACCTTTAAACAGCATTTGAAGATTTTTAGCTGTAGGTTACAAGACTTAATTTGAGCATATACAAGTTTTAATGGTATGTGGTGAGAATTTGTAGCAATGGGCTTTTTTTACCTCTGCCCGATAGCCACTTCAGTGCTACCATTTCTCCGCCTGATGACCAGCCAACCTGCACTGTTCTTATTGGCACTGTTCTTTTCTGGTCTGGAGCAGGGCCTTGCGCATCTGCGCATGCTCAAGGCCTCTGCTGGCTCCTTTCCTTTCCAACAGGATGAGGATGGGAACTGGCAGGCCTTGATCATGCGTAAATGCGTAAAGCCCCGCTCCGGCTCAACACACAGCATTGGCCTCAGCTTCAGACCGGAAAAGAACAGTGCTGGTCGGCCAGGGGGAGGGACAGATGTGCTGGTTATTGGGTGGGGAGGTGATAGCACTGAAGTGGCTTGGTAGGGGTGAAAATAAGTGAAGGTTAGTGGGTAGGGAGGTGGTAGGCCTGAAGTGCTTGTCGGGTGCAGTCAGGAACAGAAGTGCTGGTTAATGGTAAGGAGGTGGTAGGCCTGAAGTGCCAGGTGGGGTCAGGTACAGAAGTGCTGGTGAGCCGGGAGGGGAGGGAGATGTAATCTTCGGAAAGAGGGAGGAACAGAGGGAAGAAGCAAGAAAGATCAAGGCTCTAATATAAATAGAGACCACCCATTTTGGGTCCTTTTCTTGGCCCCAAATATCTCGATTTAAGAGGTTTTACCCAAAAGTTCAGGGAATTCAATTGTAAAAAATCCTGCTTACCGAAATTCTTAGTTTCCACCATCTCCTTTGAAGTAGTCCCCTTGAGAATGTATACAGCAATCCCAGCGTTTTTCCATGAGTCCATGCATCTATGGAAATCTTCTTTGGTGAGTGCTTTGAGGACCTCTTGCAATTCTGCCTGAATCTCTTCAATCGTGTTAAAATGACACCCTTTCAGTCGTAATTTCATTTTGGGGAATAGGAAAAAATCACGGGGCAAGGTCAGGCGAACAGGGAGGGTGTGTAATAACTGTAATGTTTCTGGAAGTCAGGAATTGTCGAAAAACAAGTGATTCTGTGAGCGGGCGCATTGTCATGGTGGAGCAACCAATTATCTCAGGACAAGCAGGCAGCATATTCCCACACATGGGTGACGTCACCGACGGAGCCCCGCAGCGGACAGCCTCGAAAGCAAACTTGCTTGAAGATCTCGATCTTTCGAGGGCTGCACCGCGCATGCGCGCATGCCTTCCCGCCCGAACTAGGGGGCGCATTTCCTGAGAGGATCCTCAGTTCGTTTAATTCCGCGGAGACAAGAAGACACGTTTTTCTTCAGCTCTGCAGCACTTTTGCCTTCTCTTCACCGCGGCTGTTTCTTTTTTTTCTCAAAGTTCGGTCGCTGTGCTTTTCTTTATTTCTCCTTTCTCAAACCAACTAGAGGTTTCAAACAGACTCCACGTCGTTATCCTCAGAAAACGACTCCTGCTTTTTCCAGGCCTCCACCTCGTCGTCCTCCTCAACAACAGCGCCAGCAAAAGTCTCAGACTCCTGCTGCCACCAAACCAGCTCAGTCTTTTTGACAGTCTCAGCCTGAGCATTCCAATTTCTCTATTTCCAAATTCTCCCCTCCCCATAGGGGGTCGTCTGTCCACATTTTATCACCAGTGGGAGCTCATTACATCAGATCTCTGGGTGCTTTCCATCCTACGAGAGGGATACTCTCTTCGGTTGCTACAGGTGCCTCCAGATCGCCATCCAAGAGAGTGTCCTTCCGATCAGTCGCATCTTCCCCTTCTTCTTCAAGAAGCTCAGGCTCTGCTTCGCCTGCGAGCTGTCGAGGAAGTTCATCTTCCACAAAGGAACTTGGGATTCTACTCCCGTTATTTTCTAGTTCCCAAAAAGACGGGGGATTTGCGACCGATCCTGGATCTCAGAGCTCTCAACAAATATCTAGTCAAAGAGAAATTTTGAATGCTCACTCTGCCAACTTTATATTCCTTAATGGATCAAGGGGATTGGATGTGTTCCCTCGATCTCAAAGAGGCGTATACTCATATCCCTATTCATCCAGCATTTCGCAAGTACCTCGGATTCCAAGTAGGAAGCCTTCATCTACAGTACCGAGTTCTCCCCTTCGGATTGGCTTCTTCTCCCAGAGTTTTCACAAAATGTCTAGTGGTGGTGGCTGCAGCTCTTCGAAACCAGGGTCTCCAAGTATTTCCATACCTCGACGACTGGCTCATCAAAGCTCCCTTCTTTTCAGGGGTTATTGCAGCGACCCAACAGACTATTCTTTTTCTACAAAGTTTGGGATTTCACATCAACTTTCCCAAATCTCAGTTGACTCCTTCTCAGTCTCTCCAGTTCATAGGAGCAACTCTGGACACTATCAATCTGAGAGCCTACCTTCCACAACCACGTCAGGCCGCCCTTCTTCAGATTTCTCAACAAGTCTTCCACCTTTCAACTGTTCCAGCACGAAAGATGATGGTTCTGCTCGGTCACATGGCTTCTACAGTTCATGTGATTCCTTTTGCCAGACTTCACCTTCGTATTCCTCAATGGACACTGGCATCCCAATGGCAGCAATCCGTGGATCCACCAACTCGACTAATTTCCATAACTCCTTCATTGCGGAAGTCTCTCCGTTGGTGGATGCTCTCTTTGAATCTTTCAAGAGGCTTGCTGTTCCACCCTCTTCCTTATCAGAAAGTCCTCATAACCGACTCGTCAACGTACGCATGGGGAGCTCATGTGGACGGTCTTCGCACTCAGGGTCTCTGGACTCAAGCAGACCGTCGGTGTCATATCAATCTGTTGGAACTCAAAGCGATATTCTATGCTCTCAAAGCTTTTCAACATCTCCTTCACGACATGGTGATTCTTGTACGTACCGACAACCAGGTAGCCATGTATTATGTCAACAAACAGGGAGGGACGGGATCTCATTCCCTATGTCAAGAAGCTCTGAAATTGTGGCATTGGGCAATTCTTCACAACCTCTTCCTCAGGGCTGTTTACATTCAGGGTCAACACAATTGTTTGGCGGACAAATTGAGTCGTCTTCTACAACCTCACGAATGGATGCTCAATTCTCCTACTCTTCACCAAATCTTTGCTCGTTGGGGAACTCCGCAGATAGATCTGTTTGCATCACCTCTCAACTTCAAGCTGCCTCAATTTTGCTCCCGCATTTACACCCCTCAACGTCTCGAAGCGGATGCGTTTCTACTGGATTGGAGGAATCAGTTCCTTTATGCCTTTCCTCCGTTTCCTCTGATTCTCAAGACTCTAGTCAAACTGAAGTCAGAACATGCCACCATGATTCTGATAGCTGCTCGGTGGCCCAGGCAACCATGGTACTCCCTTCTACTTCAACTCAGCACCAGGGAGCCTCTACTTCTGCCAATCTTTCCTTCTCTACTCACGCAGAGTCAAGGATCTTTGCTTCATCCCAATCTGCAGTCTCTACACTTAACAGCTTGGTACCTTTCTGCATAACAGACTTTCCTCAATTTTCTCAGTCTGTTCAAGATATATTACTTGCTTCCAGAAAGCCATCAACTAGACAATGTTATGGCCAGAAGTGGACTAGATTTTCTACTTGGTGTTCTACACGTCACTTGCAACCTATCTCGTCCTCCTTAGCATCAGTTCTGGACTACTTGCTTCATTTGTCACAATCTGGACTTCAAACTACATCTATTCGAGTCCATCTTAGTGCTATAGCTGCTTTTCATCAGCCTCTGGATGGAAAACCTCTTTCTGCACATCCTATGGTTTCTCGCTTTATGAAAGGACTTCTCAATCTCCATCCACCACTTAAACCACCTCCAGTGGTTTGGGATCTCAATGTTGTTTTAGCTCAACTTATGAAACCTCCTTTTGAACCGCTTGACAAAACTCACCTCAAATATCTTACTTGGAAAGCTGTATTCCTGATTGCTCTCACATCTGCTCGACGAGTCAGCGAGTTACAAGCGCTGGTTGCAGATCCACCTTTCACAGTTTTTCATCATGACAAGGTGGTCCTCCGTACTCATCCTAAATTCCTACCTAAAGTTGTTTCAGAATTTCACATCAATCAGTCTATTGTTCTACCTGTATTTTTTCCAAAGCCTCATTCTCATCCTGGAGAAGTGGCCCTTCATACCTTGGATTGTAAATGTGCCTTGGCTTTCTACCTCCAACACACTCAGCTGCACAGAACATCTCCTCAACTTTTCATCTCATTTGATCCGAATAGGTTGGGACGTCCTATCTCAAAGCGCACAATCTCCAACTGGATGGAGATTGTGCTATGCTCAGGCTGGTCTTTCTGCTATGCTCAGGCTGGTCTTCCTCTACAAGGTCGAGTGACGGGCCACAAAGTTAGACCACAAGTGATTCTGTGAGCGGGCGCATTGTCATGGTGGAGCAACCAATTTTTGTTTTTCCACTTGTCTGGATGTTTGTGCCGAATGCTCTCGCTCAACCGCTTTAAAACCTCACAGTATGACTGTCCTACAATCTCACAAACATCGTGGATAGTTTGCCTACGATCTGTAAGGATAGTCTCACGAACTTTTGCTATGGTTTCCGGTGTTGTGCTTGTTGACGGTCATCCAGAACGGTCATCGTCGTGGACAGATGTTCGTCCATCCTTGAAGCGTTTGTACCAAAGAAAGGTTTTATGTCATTATCTCCAAAGGCTTCCTGGATGGGTTTCTACAGCAGTTTTTTAAAGTTTGAAACAAAATTTGATGCAGATTCTTTGCTCAGTAAAATCTGTCATATTGAAATCCGCCGAGTCACTAAAACAGAACCTTACAAAATCGCATAGCACAGATCAAAACAACGCGACCACTCAGCTGCACTCCCATTGGCACACTGATTCAAAAGAATACTCTAGTGGTGGAAGGGCATACTATATCCAGTTTGCACGCTGTTCACATTCCCCAAACCTTTTGGGTAGCACCTCATATATTCCAGTATATACGGTAGTTATTCTGACATTCACAGGTGAAATCCAGCTGTGATATGAGTTACTATTTTCTATTCAGTATTGCTTTTGTCTGTTTTGCAGACTTTTTTCTGAGCTGGTTGTGAACCTTCTTGTCCATGGTCCACTATTCTGTGCTGCAAGTCTCAAGCTTTCATCTTTAGATTTACAGCTCTCCTTCCGAATTTGCGGTTTCCCTACTCGCAAATTCGATTATTTGCAATTATTTTTTCTTCTTTTTGCAGGCTGCCCGAACCTTCCCGGACCTTACCTGGTGGTCTAATGGTGACGCGGGGCAGGAAAGATCTTCCTATGCTCCTGTCCCGTGCAAAATCATCATCAAAATGGCTGCCGTGAGTTCCCGTTGTAGTCTCGAGACTACAATGGGAACTCACGGCAGCCATTTTGATGATGGCTTTGCATGGGGCAGGAGCATAGGAAGATCACTCCTGCCCTGCGTCACCGCTAGATCACCAGGTAAGATCCGGGGAACGCAGAAGGAAGGCGGGGGTGGGTCAGAGCCGGCACAAAAAATTATTTGCAATTTTTCTCTATTCGCGGGCCGACTCTGCACCTAACCCCCGTGAATACGGAGGGAGAGCTGTAAATGCACTTCTCCTTACCCATTCATGTGGAAGTAACTCTGTATTTCCCACTGTATTTGTGCTTTAGCAAGTTGGTTTGTCCTTACTTTGTTATGTGGAAATATGGGTCAACAAACAGATTGTAGCTGATACCTTATTATTGGGATGACAATATATTATTAATTTTAGATTTTACTCACACCTTTTTCAGTAGTGGCTCAAGGTGTTAACATTCAGGTGCACTAGGTATTCATATCAAGCGAGATCCTCGCCATCGGTCCCCAGTGTTTTATGAATTCTATTCTTTTTTTTTTCCCCCTTTTGCTCATGGATTTTCACTCATTCCTTCCAATATGGAGACCGATTCTGGCTGTTTGCTTTCATACTTATGCGCCTGAATATTTGGGTCTGTTAATTATGCCTGAAGGCATATGATAGTACCAAATATAAACCGAGGTAACCTTTTTTTCTCCCAAAAGAGGGGAAAAAAGGTTGACTCAAAAATAAACCGTGGGTTTATATTCAAGTGTAGGTAATGTTTGCTCTCCTTTCTTCCCCTTCCCTGATATCCACGTACCTGCCTTCACCGAGGTGTCCTGTCCTTCCTGTCTCTGCACCTAGCCCCTCTCTCCTTCCCACCCCCAATGCCCTATGCAGGCCTCTCCCTGGGCTTACCTTAAACCTTGGTGGGCCAGTGGTGAGCCAGAAAAAGAGCAATCACTCCTTGTCCTGTCCTGGCCAATTCTGTGATTGATTGATTATTGAGAGCTTCTATACCGCTACTAATGAATGGAGAGTCAATTCAGAGCGGTCTACATGAGCCTCTGCAAAGGCGTTACACTACATGAGCTTCTGTAAAGGTGTTATGATACATTAGCTTCTGTAGAGATGTTACTATAAGGAGTTGTGAGGTGTTACAATACATGGGCTCTGTACTGAAATACACGTAGCTCTGTGGTGGTGTTAGAGTTATTAATACCGGCATGGTTATGCCATAATCCATCATCCTACTTATATGCACATGTTTATACCAAATCAGTTGTCCTATGTATATACACATGTAATACTAGGTTTACTCTTGCAGCTGAATACACTATACACTTTTTTTACAAAGCTCTTAAGGAGGTTGGCCATTTCAACTAAATATAATCTATTTACATGCCTCCCTGAAAGTTCTAGTTTGCTTTCTTTATCAACTTCATAATTTCAGTTGAAGTAGTTCCCTCCCTGACCCATTGCAGGCCTCCTTCAGGTCTATTTTGGGCCCTGGTGATCCAGCAGTGAGTCAGAACAGGAATGACTCACTGCTGGTAGCACTGAAGTGGCTGTCAGGCAGGGGTGAAAACAAGTCCATTGCTACAAATTTTCTTTAGCAAGTTAAAGGATTCATTTAAAGAAGGAAGGATTTGCATAATCTGAACTGTTATTCTTAACACATACTATTAAAACTTGTATATGCTCAAATTAAGCCTTGGCACAGCTTGTAAACATAGTAACATAGTAGATGACGGCAGATAAAGACCGGAATGGTCCATCCAGTCTGCCCAACCTGATTCAATCTAATTTTTTTCTTCCCAGTTTTGTGCTTGAGTTCCAACTACTGAAGTCTCCGTCAAAGCTCACTCCAGCCCATCTAAATCACCGCAGCCACTGAAGCCCTCCCCAGCCCATCCTCCCACAAAAGGCCATATACAGACACAGACCGTGCAAGTCTGCCCAGTACTGGCCTTAGTTCTTCAATATTTAATATTATTTTCTGATTCTAGATCCTCTGTGTTCATCCCACGCTTTTTTGAACTCCGTCACCGTTTTCCTATCCATCACCTCTCTCGGGAGCGCATTCCAGGCATCCACCATCCTCTCCGTAAAGAATTTCCTTACATTGCTCTTGAGTCTCCCACCCCTCAGCCTCAAATTATGCCCTCTGGTTTTACTATTTTCCTTTCTCTGGAAAATATTTTGTTCTACGTTAATACCTTTCAAGTCCTTGAATGTCTGAATCATATATACATTTCTGAAGCCCAATAAACACTCAGATGGAATTTAATCCAATAACGTACACAAAATCTATTGACGTTTTTACCTAGTGAGAATGTGGTGAGCTTAGTTTTACCTCTCAGCCCCTCCGTGACATTAGCAACCATGCCAATGACATTTGCAGCATTGAAAACACTTTTGTAAATAAGGCAGCTATTAGAGTTAACCAGCAACACAAATCATGACTTCCACAGAGGATTTGATAAATTTTTCCTTTTCAGAATATAACCCATGTCTTATCCCACCGGTTCTGCATCGCCCCGCCTCCTACACCTTGCAAATACCTAGCTTGCATGCCCTGGTGGTCAAGCAATGAACCGGGGCAGGAGTGCTCCTCCTACACTCCTGCCCCGTACAGAGCCGCTACTGAAAATGGCTGCCGCAAGTTCCTGCAGCAACCTCACAAGACTGCAGGAACTCATATATATGGTAATGTCGTTCAATAAGACCAAGGAGTTCCAGAGAAATGAGCATCTTCTCTTCTCAAAAAAAAAAGCCCCAAAAATTTCTGTGCAAAATAGTCCCAGCTTTTGCAGCATTTAACCTTTGAAGCAATGAAATATATCAGTTTGAGAATTCCTCCTTTCAGTCTACCCTACCCTTCAATGTTAAACCAACCTGACTGATAGCTGTAACAGCACAGACTAGAGAGCTGCACAGGAACGGGGATGACGGGAATCCCACGGGACCCGCGGGTTCCCCCTTTGGGTCATGGGGATCCCGTGGGGACGCCCCCTAGGGTCGCGGGGATCCCGTGGGGACGCCTCCGAGGGTCGCGGGGTTCCTGCGGGGTTGGATCGCAGCGGGGTTGGTCGAGCCGCGAGGGTAGTCTCCTTCTCCTTACCTGCCCTGTCGCAGCACACAGCCGAACGGAAATCTTCCCGATGTCAGCGCTGACGTCAGAGGGAGGGCTTAAGCAAAGCCCTCCCTTCCTCCGACGTCAGCGCTGACATCAGGAAGACTTCCGGTCGGCTGTGTGCGGCAGGGCAGGTAGGGAGAAGGCAATGGCGAATGAAAGAGGGGGGAGGGGGCGGTCCGCCCCGAAGAATGTGCACAGCCGGTCAGGTCCCCCGATCGACCGACAACAGGCCCGGCCGACAAATCTCCCTGCCCTGTAGCCGCAAATCTAAATTACCTCTTACAGCAGCTTCACTACTCCAGCTGCTGTAAGAAGGTAATTTAGATTCGCGGCTACAGGACAGGGAGATTTGTCCGACCGGGCCTGTTCTGTTGTCGGTCGGGTGCAAAAGCGCCACAAAGGTGGAGGCAGGGAGGGAGGAAAGGTGGAGTGGAGAAGAAAAGACGCTTAAGGGGGGAGAAGGCCGCTGAAAGCACTGGGGAAGACAAAGGGGTGGAAAAGAACGCTGAAAGGACATGGGGTAAACGGGAGATGAGGGGGGGAAGGACCCTGAAAGCACTGGGGAAGACAAAGGGGTGGAAAAGAACGCTGAAAGGACATGGGGTAAACGGGAGATGAGGGGGGGAAGGACCCTGAAAGCACTGGGGAAGATAAAGGGGTGGAAAAGAACGCTGAAAGGACATGGGGTAAACGGGAGATGAGGGGGGGAAGGACCCTGAAAGCACTGGGGAAGACAAAGGGGTGGAAAAGAACGCTGAAAGGACATGGGGTAAACGGGAGATGAGGGGGGGAAGGACCCTGAAAGCACTGGGGAAGACAAAGGGGTGGAAAAGAACGCTGAAAGGACATGGGGTAAACGGGAGATGAGGGGGGGAAGGACCCTGAAAGCACTGGGGAAGACAAAGGGGTGGAGAATGCCACTGAAAGGACATGGGGAAAACAGGGGTGGAGAAGGCCGCTGAAAGGACATGGGGTAAACGGGAGGAAGGGGGGGGAAGGACCCTGAAAGCACTGGGGAAGACAAAGGGGTGGAGAATGCCACTGAAAGGACATGGGGAAGACAGAGGGGGGAGAAGGCCGCTGAAAGGACATGGGGAAGGCAGAGAGGGGAGAAGGATGCTGCCTGACAGGACATGGGGAAGATGGTGGGGGAGAAGGACACTGAAAGGAAATGGGGAAGAGGGAATGGGAAGAAGACGCTGGCAGGGAAGAAGACAGAGGTGCCAGACTATGGGGGGAGCGGAGGGAAAAAGATGGGTGCCAGACCAATTTGGGAGGGGGGAGAAAGGGAGAGGCACAGTAACAGAGCAAATGGAAGACACAGAGAGAAGAGAGGCAGTGGATGGAAGGAATTGAATGAGAACATGAAGAAAGCAGAAACCAGGCAATAAAGGTAGGAAAAAAATTATTATTATTTTTTTTTTTTTGCTTAAGGATAAAGTAGTATATTAGTTGTGTTGATAAAAATTTATAAACATTAGAGGCTCTGGTAGAAACCCGTTTACAAAGTATGTATTCTTCCCAATTAATATTTCCAAATTAATAAAGTCTTTTTGCTTATTTTTAAATGGGTTTCTACCAGAGCCTTTAATTCAGTAGCATAATTAAATGAAATAACTATTTCTGTAGTTTATAGGGACAGGTGGGGATGTAGGGGATTCCTCGTGGGGACGGGCGGGGACGGAGGGGATTCCTCGCGGGGACGGGTGGGGACGGAGGGATTCCTCGCGGGGACGGGTGGGGACGGGTGGGAGTCCTCACGGGGACGGGTGGGACTTTGGCGGGGACGGGTGGGATTTCTGTCCCCGCGCAACTCTCTAGCACAGACTCCTTTTATTACGTGCTGCATACACCTTTCAGCACTATAGAAACGATAAATAGTAGTAGTGATAGAGACAAGCTATGTAAAGATAATTTTCTGTCAACAAGCAGGACTCAAACACACAAGTGGGTGACATCATCTGACAGTGCCAGGATGGAAACACATCTCGGAACTCAGAACTTAGTGTAGAATTTTGAGCATATGTGACCCTTTTCATACAAATTGGTGATCCTCTATGCTGGGTTTTTCTGATCAGTGGAATAGTCTTTTTCACTACTGAAAGTCTGTCTCATGCTGATCTCTTCATTCTACCTTTTTGTTCTACTGGCATGGATGAAATCTGGTCTTTGGTGACAAAGTGTGACAGAAGAATCCAGAAGTTTGACACACTTAGGGGCTGATTCTATAAAGTGGGCCTAAAGTTAGGTGCCTAACTTAGGGTTACCAGATTGGAACTGAAATCCAGACCCATGGCCCCACCCCTTTTAACCTGTTCACTTGTTGGGAGGGCATCCGTGCAAGCGCTGACGGGATGCACCGGAGAGGGGCCTGAGGTTCTGATTGGCCCAGGTTGTATAAGGCCCCTCCCATGGGATGCAGCGTGAAGGAGCCTAAGGCTCTGATTGGCCCGGATGCCCCATAGGAGGGGCTTTAGGCGTCTGGAACGGAACTAGGGAGGGGAGTTCCCTTAGACAACACAGGCAGCTGGCAGGAGTGGATCCGTGTCCCTCCCGCTCTTCAACTTGGAGGTAAGGGGGAGGGGTGGTGGAGGGGTTGCAGGGGAAAGTTGGGGGGGTTACTTGCCAGCGAGAGAGTGTGGGCATTTCTACCGCTGCAGGGGGAGGCGGGTTAGTGGCAGGGAAGGTTTTAGTGCAGCGGGAGAGTGTGGGTATCTCTCCTGCTGTAGGGAGGTTGTCGGTCAGTTGTGGTGAGGTTTTGTGTTGCTGTGTTTTTTTGTGGCGGCAGCATTTTTTCTGCGCATGTGCCCATCAGCGATGGGTAAATGCAAATTAGAAAATCTTCGCTACTATCAGCGCAATTTTTTAAGAATGTCTTGGGTTTTTTGATTCGGTATCTAAACAGCTGCATTAACAGACCTTCGCTTTTTAAAGCGGGTTTTTGAAAATAAGTTAATAAAAGAAACAGAAAATGTTAGGTGAAGAACAATGGGCTTAAATTAAAATGTAGCTCCACTTAGCAGATGATTCTTTATCTTTGAAAACAATGTGAGTCATTCCTGGAATTTTTCCTTGCATCTGTGAATTTATAGTTCCGGGTTTATGCAAAATATTTGTAGGAGACAGAGTTGTGAATTCCTAGATGTGATGGAATAACACCAGGACTGGTTCAACCTGTTCTGATCACCTGGTAATATAGAAACATAGAAAGATGACAGCAGAAAAGGGCTAAAGCCCATCAAGTCTACCCACTCTACTGTCCCACCCCATTAAGTCAGAGTGCTGCTCGACCCACGTAGAGATCCCACGTGGATGTCCCATTTATTCTTAAAGTCGAGCACGCTAGTGGCCTTGATCACTTGCACCGGTAGTTTGTTCCAGTGATCCACCACCCTTTCTGTAAAGAAATACTTCCTGGTGTCACCACCAAATCTCCCTCCTCTGAGTTTGAGCGGGTGCCCCCTTGTGACTGAAGGTCCCTTAGGAAAGAATATGTCGTTTTCCACCTCAACACGACCTGTGACGTACTTAAATGTCTCAATCATGTCACCCTTCTCCCTGCGCTCCTCTAGAGAGTAGAGCTGCAACTTGCCCAGTCTTTCCTCGTATGAGAGACCCTTGAGTCCGAAGACCATCCTAGTGGCCATTCGCTGGACCGACTCAGCTCGAAGTACATCTTTACGGTAATGTGGCCTCCAGAATTGCACACAGTACTCCAGGTGAGGTCTCACCATGGTTCTGTACAGTGGCATTATGACTTCAGGTTTACGGCTGACGAAGCTTCTATTGATACGTCCCATCATCCGCCTTGCCTTGGATGAGGCCTTCTCTACTTGTTTGGCAGCCTTCATGTCTGCACTGATGATTACTCCCAAGTCCCGTTCTTCTGAGGTCGTAGCTAGTGTATCTCCATTCAAGGTGTATGTTCTGCATGAATTTCTGCTGCCGAGATGCATCACCTTACACTTCTTTGCGTTGAAGCCCAGCTGCCATGTTGAAGACCAGTTTTCCAACTTGATCAGATCCTGCGCCATACCATCCGTGAGATCACTTTCACCTACTATATTACACAGTTTGGCGTCATCGGCAAACAGCACTACTTTACCCTGAAGCCCTCAGGTCAAGTCCCTTATAAATATGTTAAAAAGGGATGGTCCCAGGACTGAGCCCTGTGGCACTCCGCTAGTCACCTCCGATGTCTTAGAGAGGGTGCCATTGACCACCACCCTCTGAAGTCTTCCACTCAGCCAATCATTGACCCATGCCATTAGTTTCTCACCTAATCCCATCGATTTCATCTTGTTTAATAGTCTACGGTGTGGGACACTGTCAAACGCTTTACTGAAATCCAAGTACACTATGTCCAGAGACTCTCCCAAGTCTAGCTTTCCTGTCACCCAGTCAAAGAAGCTGATAAGATTGGATTGGCATGACCTGCCCCTAGTGAATCCATGTTGACAGGGATCCCTCAGATTCCCCTCATCCAATATCGTGTCTAATTTCCCTTTAAGTAGAGTTTCCATGAGTTTACACACTATTGATGTGAGACTTACTGGTCTGTAATTCGCAGCCTCCGCTCTGCAACCCTTTTTGTGCAGAGGAACAACATTGGCAGTTTTCCAGTCCAGGGGGACTCTCCCCGTACTTAGGGAGAGATTGAAGAGCATGGCTAACGGTTCCGCCAAAACATCGCATAGCTCATTGAGCACTCTTGGGTGCAGATTGTCCGGTCCCATGGCTTTGTTCACCTTGAGTCTTGACAGTTCTCTGTAAACATCAGCTGGTGTGAACTCAAACTTCTGAAATGGGTCATCCATGCTTTGCTTTGCATCCAGCCGAGGCCTGTGCCCTGGTGCCTCGCAGGTAAAGACTGAACAGAAGTAATCATTCAGTAGTTTTGGCTTTATCGGAGTCAGTTTCCACATAATTCCCGTCTGGCGTTCTAAGGCGTACTATCCCGTTTGAGTTCTTTTTCCTGTCGCTAATGTATCTGAAGAAGGATTTGTCCCCTTTCTTGATGTTCTTTGCTAGAGTTTCTTCCATACGAAGTTTGGCCTCCCTGACTGCTGTTTTGACCGCTGCAGACTTTGTCCTGTATTCAATGTTTGCTTCTTTTTCCCCCATGCGTTTGTATGATAGAAATGCTCTTTTCTTCTCCTTGACGAGGTTCATCTGTGAACCATTGGGGGTTTCCTTTTTCTTTGTTGTTTGGTTACCGATTTTATGTAGCGGATAGTTGCCTCATGAAGGATCGATTTCAAGGTTGTCCACATAGCTTCCACATTATCAGTTACTTCTTGAACCTGCAGCGTCTGGTAGACGAAATCTCCCATGCGTGCGAAGTCAGTGCCCCTGAAATTGAGTACCCTTGTTTTTGTTTGTGATCTAGGGAAGCCTTTCTTAAGGTTAAACCATACCATGTTATGGTCACTGGTGGCTAGCGTCTCTCCCACCGAGACGTCCGAGACGCTTTCCCCATTCGTAAGTACCAGGTCCATGATGGCCTGGGCCCTAGTGGGCTCTAGTACCATTTGTTTGAGCCGTACTCCCTTCATGGACATTAATATCCTCCTGCTATCACAAGTTGTCGCTGATAGTGTGTTCCAGTCTACATCAGGCATGTTGAAGTCTCCTAATAGAACAGCCTCCCCCCGTAAGGTGATATTCTCAATGTCTTCAATTAATTCTGCGTCCTTTTCCTCCAATTGTCTCGGAGGTCTGTATACCACACCAAGGTACAGGCATTTTTCTCCACCTCTGGCCAAGTTTACCCAGATGGATTCCCCAGTATACTTGACATCTGTGATCCTGGTTGTCTTAATGTTCTCTTTGATATAAAGTGCTACCCCACCACCTAACTTACCCTCTCTATCTTGTCTAATCAGGTTGTATCCCGGTATGGTTATATCCCACCCATGAGATTCTGTGAACCATGTTTCGGATATTGCTACTATGTCTATGTCTGCATTAACTATTTCTGTTTCTAGTTCTAGAAATTTATTCCCTAGGCTGTGTGCGTTAACATACATAGCTCTCCACTCTTTCTGTTTGCTAAGCTCCTGTTGTGAGCCACCCATTTGAGTCAAATTGTCTCCTAGCGATTCGTTTGCAGTAAGGGTACTTACCTCAGACCTAGAAGCGTAATGTTGGTTCGCAACATCAGGATTGTTACTTACTGCTCCGGTGTAAAAGTGGGTACCCACCCCCGACTTACCTAGTTTAAAGCCCTTTGAAGTATGTCTCTGATCTGGTGTGATCTTAGATGTTGGAAAATTCAGCACTTGCAAATCCCACTGATAAAATCTTCACTTTTTTAAAGAATTCTATAGTCAAAGTTCAAATGAATATTTATTTTGATTCAGTTTTCAAACATTGTATAAACCGTGCAAGAGAAAATACTCGTAGGTTTAAGAAAGTTAAAACAATCCATGAGACAGTAACCTCCCCCTCCTTTTACTAAACCGCAATAGCATTTTTTAGCACAGGGAGCTGCGCTGAATGCTCTGTGCTGCTCCTGGCGCTCATAGCATTCCTATGAGCGTTGGGAGCAGCGCAGCTCCCTGCGCTAAAAACCGCTATCGTGGTTTAGTAAAAGGGTGGGGGTTAAAATTGTAACATTTATTTATTTTAAAAATTGATATACCGTTTATAACTAAACGATTCACAGAATTACATACATAATTTAAAAACAAAATCATTATTACATATATATAATCCTAAAAACTCATGTTAAAATATTATTAAAAACTAAAACCATAACAAGAATGATTGTGAACAGATCATTAGCTTTGCAAAAAAAAAAAAAAGAAAGCAATTATTAACTACAGTAAAAGAAAGCATTTACGAACAGCTGTGTCTTGAGTAATTTCCTAAAAATGCCCTTTACACAGCAGTTTTGTATTTGGCCTACAAGGGAATTCCATTTTTTAACTCCTGCACAGCAAAAAGTCATTTTGCTAGTCTCAACAAGCCTTGGGTTTATATTCGTCTTCAGTAAAGCTAAATTTTCAGAAAGCAATGATCTGTTTGGTGTGTAACTGGACATATTAATTTTGAATAATTCTGGGATGTTTTCATACAAGAATTGATGGCAGATCATTACTGTTTTGTTGTATATTCTGAAGGTGACTGGAAGCCAATGCAATTGCTGTAGATATGGTGAAATATGGTCAAATTTGGACAACCCTTATTCACTCAAAAACAAGCCCCACACGGACAAACGATACACACACCCAGCAACACTACAAGGCCTTACTTACAACCCACAACATTCACACTCCCCAAGGAGAAAGGGAAAAAGAAAAGACCCATTGACTTTCATCTGTATTAGGTGTGCTGTTTGATACCACCTGGCAGGCTACTTCAGTTGCCTTGTTTTCTTGGACTATTTTTTCAGCATTTACACATAAACAGCTTTTGTAGGAGTGGAGTTTTTTTGGCCAGATGAAGCTGAACTGAGGCCTTTTTCTCCACTTCTTTTCTTTTTTCTTTTTCCCTTTCTCTTTGGGGAGTGTGAATGTTGTGGGTTGTAAGTAAGGCCTTGTAGTGTTGCTGGGTGTGTGTATCGTTTGTCCGTGTGGGGCTTGTTTTTGAGTGAATAAGGGATATATTCGGGCCCTAATCCTTGAGCATTTATTTCTAGTGGAAAAATCGAATGGCGCAAGCATTGGTTTCAATCAATGTAACAAATGAATTTGTGCAAAACATGCTTGTACAGTCTTAATTACTTGCAGCTTCATGGTAAGGTCAGAATCAAGTCGGACATCCAATATAGTCATAGGCTCGTGAACAGGAAGAAAGTCATCAGTGACTTTCACTTGTTTAGGCCAGTATTGATCTTGTTTTCCTACAAACATTATTTTGGTTTTATCTATTCTCAAAAATGTAACTCTGCCTCCCTCTCTGTTTACTCTAGTCCTCTAAATTTCCTCTTCATCTTTCCCTCCACTGGAGTTCCTTTCCACACTAATTCTTGTTAACCATGTCGAGCTCTGCGAATGTTGAGATGATGCGGTATACAAACCTAAGGTTTAGTTTAATTTAATTTCAAACCTTGGCCTCCCATCCACTCCTCAATTATACACAAATAATGACCCAAAGATTCTTCAAAATTTTTGTCAAATCTATCCACTGGAAAGAAGAATATAATATCATCCGCATATATTCGATATTTGACTCTCTGGGCTTCAAAAAGTTTATCTATAGCAGCCATGTAAATGTTAAACAAAAGGGCAGAAAGGGCCGAACCCTGAGGTATTCCAGTTCTGGCAGAGTATTCGTGTGAGATCTTACTTCCATTTCTTACTTGAAAAGAGCTTCCTAAAAGATATGTTTTAAACCAGTTGAAAACAGTATTGTTCATTCCAAGATTGAGTAATCTAATCAACAATTTATTCAAATCTACTGAATCAAATGCATAAGATATATCTAAAGACACAAGACAGTATGTCTTATGCTGGTCAACCCCTAATCGCAGAGTATCAATTAGAGAGATCAATAGTAATTCCACACTGTGATCTTTACGAAAACCAAATTTCCAACTGTCAATCTCATGGATAAAATCATCTAACTGGGAAAGTACAATCTTTTCTAAAACTTTTCCAATGAATGGTACAATTGAGATGGGTCGAAAATTTTTCATAACACTAATTTCCAAATTTTTACGCTTCAGGACTGGTCTAATAGTTGATTGCTTGCAAACTCCCGGAAACACACCATTCTCCAGGGGTTTGTTTACAATTTTGGAAATTACTGGAGTAACCTTTTTGTCTAATAATTATTGAAGAGCACAGGTCTTGTATTGCATGAGTAGGTGTACATTCACATATCATTTTATGAACCTCAGCCTCATCAACTCTATCAAATGAAGACCATTTCTCATTTTTTGCATTCTCTTCCATACACAAAATAATTTCATCATAGTACAACTAATAGAATGAATCGCATTATAGATTCATTCCATAATATTTATTTACTGTAATTGTAACTGAGTACCCACCAATCTATTGAGCAATTAAAGGAGAATCCCTTCAATTTGGCCTTTGGATTTTAGGAACTTTCCTGAATACTTAAAAAGGAAGAACTGATAAAATGTTTTAGATTTCTTGTCAGTCTAGATCAGTGGTCTCAAACTCAAACCCTTTGCAGGGCCGCATTTTGGATTTGTAGGTACTTGGAGGGCTTCAGAAAAAATAGTTAATGTCTTATTAAAGAAATGACAATTTTGCATGAGATAAAACTCTTTATAGTTTCTAAATCTTTCCTTTTGGCTAAGTCTTAATAATAATATTGTCATTTATAGCTAAAGAGACAGATGATCAAGAAACTGTTTTATTTTACTTTTGTGATTATGATAAACATTCCAAGGGCCTTAAAATAGTACCAGGCGGGCCGCATGTGGCCCCTGGGCCGCGAGTTTGAGACCACTGGTCTAGATGCTACCAATTTTAACTGATGGCAAATACTTTGCCCATGTTGTATCTGTTTGCTTTCATTTTTATTTTTCTGGTTATATTACATGAAATACAATTTTGTTATTTTTGGACTTTCAATACAAGTCTTTATCTGCAACCACCTGAGGTGTTTTCCTCATATTATAGATTAGAGTTTATTCAGTACTCTATATACATCTGAGTGATTTACAATAAAATTCACAGCCTGATGTATCCATACCCTTTCTTTGCTGCCCTGCATTGAGTCACCCTTATTATAGATCCCTTCCCTATTTCACACATCCAAGGGCGATCTAATAAAGTTACCATTCTGGACAATGCATCTAAAAAAAAAAAAAATGGGGCACAATCTTTGGCAAACTTAGGTTTTCACTTTCTTAGTTCATATGTTATCTGTTCATTCTAACAATCTCCCAAACTTTCCAGAGCTGATCTGTAATAGAAGGGAGCACTGGTCTCTTCCCCTTCTTAGCCTCCTGCCCAGTCATTAAAGTAATAGCCTTCAACAAGCAGCACAGACCGTAGCTCCTTATGGAGTCCAAAGTGTATCTCATTCAGGGCTGCCCAAGCCTGGTCCTCGAGATCTACTGGCAGGCCAGGTTTTCTGGATATCCACAATGAATATGCATGAGAGAGATTTGCCTGCACTGCCTTCTTGGTATGTAAATCTCTCTCATGCATGTTCATTGTGGATATCCAGAAAACCTGGCCTGCCAGTAAATCTCAAGGACCGGACTTGGGCAGCCCTGCAACATAGTAAATGATGCAGACGAGAAGCAAGAAAGAAAACTTCGGGGGTCATAGTGATGCTGCAGCGGTAAATTAGCAGCAAAGGAACCAAAGCCCAGAGGAATTGAATGGGCTTCAGTGCATTTACCACGGCAGCATCACTACTGCAGCTTTGTAAAAGGGGATTTTGAAATAAGACCTAAAGCAAATATTTAGGGTCAAAACACACAAGTCAGTGGTTTGAGTTGTTTAGCCAGCATTATTGCTTTGAGACTGTAATGCAAACTAACTGGGGCATATTTTTTTTATATCTATATAAGTAGACAAATATTCAAAGTGCTAATCTTCAGTGAAGAAATCTTCCTGGTATCAGAGATTGACTTATTGATTGTTTTTTTGTTGTTGTTTTTTTCAAAAAGGCAAAATATGAGTGAAAAGTCAAGGTTGCTCCAGGATTAACTGCTGAATCTGTTACCGAGATCCAACCCTGGTTTACCCCTACAGGTAAGGCTTGCATCTAGACTGCAAGCCTTACCTGTAGTGGGGCTGAAACCAAGACATGATTAGATTTTTTTTTTTTTTCCTGGTAGAGGAAGAAGCCAGTTTGTACTCCTAGCTGGCACACTTATGGAAAAAAGAGATGAGTAACTGAGTGGCAATTAGTGGCCAGGTCATCAAGAATTATTTTTGTGGCTGAACAGGAAAGGAAGGAGTTTTAAAATTCTATTTCCAAGCATGCTGGGAGTTACAGTCCTATAAACAAAACTGTCAAATATCGGGTTTAAGTAGAAGGAAATGAAAAACCAGGATTGCTTCCACAATAGCACTATATTTCCCAGCTTCAAGGAGATAGCATAGTGGGCCCATATTGAGTGTTTTTGTTAGAATTACCATCTGGCTCCATGTTCTTTAGACCGTTTCTGGATGTGTAATTCTAAATTTGCTCATTTTGTTTTGATTGTACAGCATTCTGTTTGTGCATATGCTCAGAAGTTTTACAAAGTGAAAGCTCACTTGTTACATAAGAGGGTTGTTTTTTTCCTTGTTTCTGTGAGATTATTAATGGTTTTTTGTTTGTTTGTTTTTTCATTTTTGTGGTAGACTGTGGAAACCAGGGCCCTGAATGGAGCAAGGACATAATGGACCAAAAAAGCAGTCAGTGTCCTCATACACCAGAAAGCGATACTATGCATTCTAACAAGTGGAATGTAGAAGCCAGTCAAAGATCAGACTGTTTCATTTGGTGCAGCTAGTAATTAGTGGCTTGGGGGAGGGGAGGGGCTTCGCCTCGGGTGCCATCATGGTGGCCAGAACCTCTCTGCCCGGGCCCCCATGCTATGCTCACGTCCTCCCTTCCCTGCCTCCCAAACCTCTTTAAATCTTCACTAGCGCGATCAACTACTCTGGCCTGCTGCTCACGCTGGCCTGGCTCCCTCTAAAACCACTTCCAGGTTATAGGGCCAGGAAGTGATGTCAAAGGGAAAGCTGATGCCAGTGCACGCAGTAGGCCAGAGAAGCTGTTTGTGCTAGCAAAGATTTAAAGAGGTATGAGGTGGGAAGGGAGGGCACGAATGTGGCACGTAGGGGCGGATAGGAGGGGGGTGCCACCGCCCTGGATGCCTCCTACTCTTGCTACGCCACTGCTAGTAATATTTTACTATGGAACTGGGGGAGGGGATTACTGCATAGTATAAGCTTATGATTGAACAAGTGTCTTTTTTGACTGCCATTCAGACCCTGATCTTTTTTGAGACAATTCTTGTAGTTTCCTTTCTGTGGGTAGTTATTTCTGATTCTAAGTATTAGCAGTGAATCTTTTTGTGCAAAAATTTAACTTCTGTTCAATTTTCACTTGTGGAACCTCCATCTGAGCTGAGAGTAAAGTTGTTACATCACCCAGAACCTCTCAAAAAGGCTGATCCACTCATGTTTCATTGCCATCATATTCATGGAAATGTCTGATTTCCATAAGACAAGTAGGACTACATCGCCATTCTTGCTTGCAGTGGGGTAAAACCAAGGGTGTCTTGGCTTGTTCAGATTGAGGGGGTAACTCCAAAATAATCTGGATCTTCTTCTCCTCCCATCCCAACATCTGAGGATGCAAGATTGTATGTTATCATTTATACACTGGCTTTATCACTGTGTGATCATTTAAAGGTGGTAAAACTATCTGATTTTTTGTTCACAACTATGGTGACAATGATATGCAAATTAGTGCAACAGAATTGGCAGACATCAGAAACTAACAAAGAAAAAATGGCTGCTTGAGCAAAATATTGTAGTTTCTGTGTTAGTTTAGTTAATATATTGAAATACTGTATATACTCAAATATAAACCGGGATTTTTGGGCCCAAAAATTGGCCCAAAAATGGGGGTCCCGGTTTTTATTCGGGTCATCCCCCAGTGACCACTCGAAACCCTCCCGGACTTCCTGCAGGTCTGCCTTAGGCCGGAACAGGAGGGATCTCTCCCTTCTCCTGTCCTGGCCGACACTAACAATTACCACCCTCCTTCCTTCCCTCCCTCGCATACCTGTTTGTTCCCTGGGGGTCCAGCGTGTAACCTCCGCTGAAATCCTCCAGAAGATTGTAAAGGTAAGTAGCCAGTGGCACACCCAGGCCGGCACGCAGCAGCGAGCTTTTCGTGCTCCCGGCCAGCCCTGCACTGCTCCTTGATAGGCTGCCACAAGTTCTCGTGGGATTCACAGTTATTGCGGCAGCCTATCAAGGAGTGGTGCAGGGCCAGCTGGCAGCACGAAAAGCTCGCTGCTGCATGCCGGCCTGGGTGCGTCGCTGGCTACTTACCTTTACAATCTTTTGGAGGATTTCAGCGCGGGATACACACTGAACCACCAGGGAACAAACAGGTACGCGAGGGAGGGAAGGAGGGAGGGTGGTAATTGTTAGTGTTGGCCGGGGCAGGAGATGGGAGGGATCCCTCCTGTCCCGGCCTACCACTAGGTGGTTTAAGTTAAGGGGAATGGTTACCGGTAATCTGCTGGCTGGGTTAGAGGGCAGAGGGGAATACGGGACAATCAAGCCATTATGACATCACTGATGAGGTTGGCTCTTTTTAGGGGGAAGGAAGGTGGGACAGTGTTCAGAGCCTGGCAGGGATAGGGAACAGTATTCAGAGCCTGGTAGGGAAGGGGCCTTGGTTCACAGCCTGGTAGGGAATGGGACTGAGTGCAGGGCAGGTAGGGAAGGGGGCTAGGTGCAGAACTTGGCAGGGAAGGGGGCTGAGTGCAGAACCTTGCAGGGGAGGGCGTGACAGAGGAGACACTGGGTGCAGATCCTGGCCTGGCACTTGAATATTAAGCCTCCGACTTATATTCAAGTCATAGAGTAGAGTAACATAGAGACATAGAGTATGATGGCAGAAAAGGGCCGACGGCCCAACAAGTCTGCCCACTCAAGAACCCTCCCTCCCTCGAGAATCCATCTTTTAAGCATTCCTTTGGAGCGACCCCACCTGTTTGTCCCATCGTCCCTTGAAGTCGAGCGTGTTACTGGCCTCGACTACCTGACGTGGAAGACCATTCCATCGAGCACACAAAAAGGGGGGAGGAATAGCACTGTATATAAAGGACTCCATTCCCTCATCCAGAACAGAAACAACAATAAGGGCGGACAGTCTGGAGTCACTATGGGTTAAGCTGACAGGAGGGGAAGGAGCTGACATCAAATTGGGATTGTACTATCGCCCACCAGGACAGTCAGAAGCAAACGACCTGGAACTGGAGGCCGAACTGAGGCAGGAGTGCAAAAGTGGAAGGGTGGTGGTTATGGGGGATTTCAACTATCCGGGAATAGACTGGGACATTGGGCACTCAAATTGCACGAGAGAAACTAAATTCCTAGAGGCGATAAGGGACTGTTTCATGGAGCAGCTGGTCACGGAACCAACGCGAGGGGATGCCACGCTAGACCTAATCCTCAACGGGCTAGAAGGACCCGCAAAGGAAGTGGTGGTAATAGCACCATTAGGGAACAGTGATCACAACATGATCCAGTACAAATTAAACATGGGAACATCAAAGGTGAAAAGAACCAAAACGACAGCACTCAACTTCAGAAAGGGAAACTACAAGGACATGAGGAAAATGGTAGGAAAAAAGCTCAACAGCAACTCAGGGAAGGTGAACATAAGAACATAAGCAGTGCCTCCGCCGGGTCAGACCACAGGTCCATCCTGCCCAGCAGTCCGCTCCCGCGGCGGCCCAAACAGGTCACGACCTGTCTAATTCACCAGAAGGGGCCCCCATGCCGTCTTGGTTTCCCTTCCTAGCCGTAAAGACCGTAAAGGAAGCCTGGACACTGCTTAAAGGCACAGTGCTCGAGGCACAAGACCTGTACGTCCCAAGGTTCAGGAAAGGGTGCAAAAAAAATCGAACTAGAAACCCAGCATGGATAACAACTGCAGTAAATAAGGCGATAAGCGACAAGAAATCATCCTTCAAGAAATGGAAAAAGGAACCAACAAAGGAAAACCAGGAAGAGCACAAAAGACACCAGAAAGAATGTCATCGAGAGGTCAGGAAGGCAAAGAGAGAATATGAGGAAAGACTGGCAGGAGAAGCAAGAAACTTCAAACCCTTCTTCAGGTATGTGAAAGGGAAACAACCAGCCAGAGAGGAAGTGGGACCACTGGACGACGGAGACAGGAAAGGAGTGATAAAGGAGGAAAAAGAGATAGCTGAAAGGTTAAACAAATTCTTCTCGTCAGTCTTCACCAGAGAGGACACATCCAATATCCCAGAACCCGAGGTGATTATAAACGGAGAACACGACGAAAGGCTGGTACAACTAGAGGTAAGCAAAGAGGATGTCCTCAGACAGATAGACAGACTAAAGAGCGACAAATCACCAGGCCCGGACGGCATCCACCCAAGGGTACTAAAAGAACTGAGAAACGAAATAGCAGAGACACTTCGCCAAATATGTAACCTCTCCCTAAAAACTGGGGAGATCCCAGAGGACTGGAAAATAGCAAATGTCACGCCCATCTTTAAGAAGGGATCAAGGGGTGACCCGGGAAACTACAGGCCTGTGAGCTTGACCTCGGTTCCTGGAAAGATGCTGGAAGCAATGGTAAAGGACACAATCTGCGAACACATAGAAAACAATGGACAACTGAAGGCGAGCCAGCATGGCTTCTGCAAGGGAAGGTCATGCCTCACGAACTTGCTGTACTTCTTTGAGGGAATAAACAGTCAGATGGATAAGGGTGAATCCATAGACATCATTTACCTTGACTTCCAAAAAGCCTTCGACAAGGTACCACATGAACGGCTACTTAAAAAACTGTGGAACCACGGGGTGCAAGGGGATATCTACCGATGGATCAAACACTGGCTAGCGGGCAGGAAACAGAGGGTTGGAGTCAAGGGCCAATACTCAGATTGGCAATGGGTCACGAGCGGAGTTCCGCAGGGGTCGGTGCTGGGACCTCTATTATTCAATATATTTATTAATGATCTGGAAACGGGGACAAAATGTGAGGTTATCAAATTTGCTGATGACACCAAACTCTGCAGCAGGGTTAGAAACACGGAAGACTGTGAAGACCTACAAAAGGACCTAACGAGACTGGAAGACTGGGCAAAAAAGTGGCAAATGAGTTTTAACGTGGAGAAATGCAAGGTCATGCATGTAGGGAAAAAGAACCCGATGTTCAACTACAAAATGGGGGGAACACTGCTAGGGGTGAGTAACCTGGAAAGGGACTTGGGGGTGATGGTCGACTCATCACTGAAACCATCGGCGCAATGTGCGACAGCCTCAAAGAAAGCAAACAGAATGCTGGGCATCATCAAAAAGGGTATCACAACCCGGACGAAGGAAGTCATCATGCCGCTGTATCGCGCAATGGTGCGCCCGCACCTGGAGTACTGTGTTCAATACTGGTCGCCGTACCTCAAGAAGGACATGGCGGTACTCGAGGGAGTGCAGAGGAGGGCGACTAAGCTGATAAAAGGTATGGAAAATTTTCCATACGCTGACAGGTTAAAAATGCTGGGGCTGTTCTCCCTGGAGAAGAGGAGACTTAGAGGGGACATGATAGAAACCTTCAAAATCCTTAAGGGCATAGAGAGAGTAAATAAGGACAGATTCTTCAAACTGAGGGGAGCCACAAGCACTAGGGGTCACTCAGAGAAATTGAAAGGGGACAGGTTTAGAACAAATGCTAAAAAGTTCTTTTTTACGCAGAGGGTGGTGGACACATGGAACACGCTTCCGGAGGAAGTGATAGGCCAGAACTCTGTACAGGGGTTCAAGAAGGGTTTGGATAGGTTCCTGGAGGATAAAGGGATAGAGGGGTACAGATAGAACTTGAGGTAGGTTATAAAAGTGGTCAGAAACCACTTCACAGGTCGCAGACCTGATGGGCCGCCGCGGGAGCGGACCGCTGGGCGAGATGGACCTCGGTCTGACCCAGTGGAGGCAACTTCTTATGTTCTTATGATCAATTACCCTTTCGGTGAAGAAGTATTTCCTGGTGTCCCCATGAAATCTTCCCCCCCCCCTGAGTTTTAGCGGATGCCCTCTTGTCGCCGTGGGACCCTTAAGAAAAAAGATTTCTTCCTCCACCTCAATGCGGCCCATGATGTATTTGAATGTTTCTATCATGTCCCCCCTTTCTCTGCGCTCTTCGAGAGAATATAAGCGCAGCCTTCTCAGACGTTCTTAATATGGGAGATCTTTAAGTTCTGAGACCATTCTAGTGGCCATTCGCTGAATCGACTCCATTCTCTTCACATCTTTTTGATAATGTGGCCTCCAAAACTGAACGCAGTACTCCAGGTGAGGTCTCACCATGGATTTGTACAACGGCAGTATGACTTCAGGCTTTCGGCTGATGAAGCTCCTTTTGATGCAACGCAGCATTTGTCTAGCCTTTGTTAAAGCTTTCTCCACCTGATTGGCAGCTTTCATGTCTTCCCGGATGATTACTCCCAAGTCCCTTTCTGCTACAGTTCTTGTTAGGTTTTCACCATTCAGGGTGTATGTTCTGCATGGATTTCCGCTACCAAGGTGCATTACCTTACATTTTTTTGTATTAAAATTCAGTTGCCAAGTACTGGACCATTGTTCCAGTAAAAGTAGGTCCTGCTCCATAGTATCGGGCATGGTTATGCTGTCAGGTTTTGCTGCACTGCCCATTTTTCCTCCTTTTTGGGGGGAAAAATTGGGGTCTCGACTTATATTCGGATCAACTTATATTCAAGTATACACTGTAAGTCAACAAACAAGTTAACTGTGTGATTTTTTCTTCACTTTGCTGAAGAAAGATGCATAGCTCGCCAAATCTCTTCATTATTGAGCTAGTCCAATAACACCCAACAGATATAAATCATCAAATTTTTACCAAAACTGTTTCTATTTAAAACTTTCTATTTCTCATTATGCCACTTTTGGGAGCTTCTCTATTTACAATGAGGATAATTCTTTAGTTGACAAGAACATGTGTAAATGCTGGTGTTCTAGCTATTTACACACATAAGTAGACAGATGATCAAAAATGATTCCAGTTACATGGCATTCGGTAAGTATGAGTCAGTATTCAGTGATTCCAAGAAGCAACCAGGTGGTCTAGAAGGGCCAGGCTGGAAGGAAAAATGAGCAGAGCAAAGAAACAGAAGACAGGAAGTCTAAATTATGATCCAGTGCTTGAAAGGGAAAGTCATTTTAACCAGATTGGGTTCAAGCTGTTCTCTTATAGGCCTTCCAGGGCAAAACATGGCAAATTTGAGCGTAGCTTTTACCTTTTTCCCTGCTGCTATTTCTAATAAATTATTTAGAACATAGTTTGGATTTCTTGTCCTCTGTTTCTTCATTCTGCTTACTTTTCCTGTCAGTATTCAATAACACATGCTTTACAGGTGGGCATTCACATAAGTGGAATTGGACAGAGCACATGCTTACATGTGTATATTATAGCATACTATAATCTATCTGAGTTATTTTGCAATCTAGCCATGAGCGTTGACATCAGCTGGTGGTGTCTAGCATTCTATAAAGAAAAGTAGGTGCCTGCTTTCTTTACAGAATAAGCTTCAAATAGGTGTTTTCCTAGTGTCTAAATCTAGGTACCCTGGTACAAAATTATCCTTCACGTATGGAAATAAGAATCAACAACCAAGTTGCAGGTGATCAACCTTTTTTATTGGACTAACCTCATTTTTCGCACACTTTTTTTGGTTAGCCTCTTCCTCAGATCAGTGAAGAAATAATGTAGTTAAAATGGGTTTAAAAAGTAGACTCATTTAGGCTTTACGTTATCTGCATACATACATAGTTAAAACATACATAAAAATTCATACAGAATTCAAAGTACAGCTCAGCAAAAGGGATGGGTGGATGGACAGATCTCAGTGAGTTTGTACTATACATTATTGATTTTCATATTATCATGTAGTTATAATGTACTTTTAATCTTTTTACCTATACTTATTTTAGTTATTTTGTGTTTTCCTTATTTATTAATTTTAATGCTTATATTAGTTACTTAGAATTTTATTATGTATGATGTTATTATTATATTGTATGCTGAGTGTAAACCGCTATGAACTGCTGGTTAGGCGGTATATAAAAATAAAATTTATATATTTTATTTATTTAGATTTTTATCCCGTCCTCCCAGTAGCTCAGAACGGTTTACAAGTAAACATTCACAATGGAGTGAATTGGACATACAAGATTATACAGTAGATTTAAATACTTGGACATACAAGACTGTGCAGCAGTTTAGATATAGGGACTATACGGCAAATTAAGAACAGTAGTTTAAATATAAGTAGTTTAGTTTAGATACAAGTTATTTGAGCATAGGTTGAGAGTGGACTATACAGAAATTTAGGCAGAAGATTAGAATGGAGAAAGAAGGGTAGAGGTGGGGTTTAAGGGGGTTGGGTGTAGACTGAGGGTGACCTTTAATTGAAGAGGAGGGTCTTTACCATTTTCCGGAATGTCATTAGTGAATTCTGTAGTCTGAGTTGAGGGGGGAGTTGGTTCCAGAGTTGGGGAATGAAGTGGCTGTAGGAGCGTTTGCTCTAGCTTCATCATGTCAGTGAAAAAATAATATAGCTACACCGAGTTTAAATCAGTGGTATAGCCAAACAGCCAATTTTGAGTGGGTCTGAGCACAAAGTAGACAAGCATACAATTTTCTCTCTGCCTCCATCCCTCCCCCCTGGCACTTCCCAACTCAAATTATAAATACTTTAATGGGGATCCCCAGGGTCTGTCAACTGAAGACTTCCTCCAAAGGTAACTAGAACTCCTTTTTGCCAAGCTTGGCAGAGAGCAGAAACGGCCATGAGCCACTCCAAGCATTCTTAGTTGTCCGTGGCTCAAGGATGCTGCTGCTGACTGCAGAGCTTGGTAAAAGGGAGTTCTGCTGGGGGGGCCACCACCAGCTACAGCAAGGGCTGATGTTAGACATGCTAGGGCCCAGGAATGACAATGATATTAAGACACTGCAAAGGAAAGGAAGTGATCACTGATAGATTCAGAAGTTATGGGCTCCTCTTTAACTTTGAAACTGCTTGGAAAAATGTTAACACTCTCTTGGCTTTCTTGTCCTGTTATTTACAGAGGTTGCAGAGAATTCTGCCTCATGAATGGGGGTCCACAGTGAACCATGTCTGGTAAGCCAACACAATGATAATGTTTGTGTGTGAGTATTACCATATTTTTTGTAGAGTGCTTCTACTCTTTATTGACTGTCTGAGTAATTTCTGTGGCAAAGACTAAAATATTAATAATAATAACTATACCGCCATAATCTTGCGACTTCTAGGCGGTTCACATTTAAGAGAGCTGGACAATCAGCGAGTTACAATATGCAGATAGTCAGTGGAATTATATTGTACAGAATCTTTAAAAAAATACAGCGAAATTACAGTATACAGTTTGTTAAGTATTTCAGAGGGGACATATTAGAAAAAAGGTCCCAAATTACAAAATACAGTTTGATTCGGATTTCAGAGGGGGCATTTTGGGAAAGAGAAATGAAAAAAGTGTTTGGTGAGATATCTGTCGAATAAGGCAGTTTTTATGACTTTTCTAAAAGCGATGTAGGTCAGTCTAACTTTACTAATGTAGTTGTCTAGCCAATGTTGTTGTTTGTTTGCTTGGTACATGAAAGTTCTATCCAGTAAGAGAATTCAACAAAGCTTGGGATAAGCACAAGAGATCTCTAGTTGCAAAGACACAAAGATGAAAATAGAAATCACATCAGCTCTGTGGTACTGCAGAAGGGCAGACTAAGAATATTATAATGCCTCTGTACTGCTTCATGGTACAACCTTACCTTGAGTATTGCATTCAATTATGGTCGTTATATCTCAAAAAAGATATAGCGGAATTAGAAAAGGTTTGAAGAAGAGCGACCAATATGAATAAGGGAATGGAACTACTTTCATATGAGGAACAACTAAAGAGGTTAGGGCTCCTCGGCTTGGAAAAGAGATGGCTGAAGGGAGATTTGATTGAAGTCGACAAAATCCTGAGTGTGTAGAACAGGTACAAGGGAATTGATTTTTTACTGCATCAAAAATTACAAAGACTAGGGGATACTTGATGAAGTTACAAAGATACACATTTAAAACCAATGGGAGGAAATGTATTTTTTAATTCAGAGTATACTTTGGAACATGTTGGTAACAGCAGTTAATGTAGATGGACTTAAAAAAAAAGGTTTGGACAAGTTCCTAGAGGAAAATTCCAAAGTCTGCTATTGAGACAGATATGGGGGCAGTGAATGCTTGCCCTGGGATCGGTAGCATGGAATGTTGCTACTATTTGGGTTTTTGCCAGGTACCTTTGACCTGGTTTGGCCACAGTGGAAACAAGGTACTGGGCTAGATTGACCATTGGTCTGACACTTTGTAATTGTTTAAACATTTAGGTCTCCTTTTATCAAGCAGTGGTAGAGCTTTTTACCATGGGCCAGCAAGATAAATGCTCCGACACTCATAGGAATTGAATTAGCGACGGAGCATTTACCTTGTCGGTCTGCTTGATAAAAGTTCTTAGAATGACCTCTCAAAATATATTAGTATTTGGATTTTTTTCTTAGTTAATTCATAATTTGTGTTCAAAGTATCCCCCTTCAACCTTGACACATCCACGATGTCTTTGACTTCACTGAGCTACTGGCTTAATAAATTCTGGGGTTTCATTAAGAGCTCAATTTTGTTTTGCACATTCAATGCACTGGATCTCCATCCTGTTGAAAAATAAAGCACTCAGAAATGTCTCAAATGTCAGGCAGAAGATTCTGCTGCAGTAAGCCATTTTTAGGTTTGGAAAAATTTTAGGGGTCCTGTTTTTTTCTACACACTGTGTAGTATAATTGGGTACATACACGCTTAAGAACAAGCACTTCTACTAGCCATAAAACTGGTGTAAGTGTTGGTGCCTAAGTTCTAGTGATATGCGTATAGCATTCAATATTCTGTAAATTATAACTATAACTGTGTGCGCTGCTTAGGCTATGCTTCTCTGCATTCACTTGCAAACTATGCACTTTCAAAGATATGTAGTTACAGAATGATGCTGATTTTGAATATTGGCATTTGCACATATACAGTATGTACACACAGGCATATGGCACATGGTACACACACGAGTCAATGATACCTAACACACATTCTAAATATTTCTGCATTAAAACATTTTCCGAGGACACATAATGTTAGGAGGTAATTCTATAAAGTGGAATTCGTTGCCAGAGAATATGGTAAAATCAGTTAGCTTAACATGGTTTAAAAATATGTTAAGCCATTATTGAAATGGACTTGGGAAAATCCATTGCTTATTTCTAGGATGATCAGCATAATATCTAAGTAAGAAGCTAAGGACAACCCCCAAATGACAAATACAAATACTCTATACTCAGCATAGATAGCTTAAAATAATAATAAAGAAACAAAACAAAACTCAGTGCTGAAGCTAGATTTGAGCTGGCAGGTTGGCAATTTCATGATTTCTTTACCTTCTATTTCTACAACAGTTTCAGAATGAAATACAGCATTTAAAAAATTTCTATAGATTAAAAGAAAATTTGAAAAAAATAGAATAATAATCACTCTCTAAAACCCCTTAAACAGAGGTAAAATAATGTTTTATCATTATTTTTATTTTTAGGAAGAAGTGTAGAAACATGACTGCTATCATGCTTCTTCCTAAAAAAATCTGAAAATTCAACTCATTTACAGTTCTAACAGTATCTGTTCACAAGGATGCAGACCAGTTTAATTAAACACCATGGTCCTTGTAGAAGTAAGGTGAATCTCGTCCAACAGGGGAAGATGTAAAAATCCTATCTGGGAAGAACATATCTACACTGGTTTATAACTGGTGGTGGCTAAGTACCATCCCACAAGGCACGGGACATTGCAGGTTCATTTACCCAGGATTTTGTAGAACCAAGGCGTGATAGGTTACTGACCCCTGAGTTCCAGTGCCTAGAAACTGGGATACATCCTTAGCAATATAGAACAGACTGGATGGGCCACATAAAGGGTAGTTCTATTGGGGAAGTGGATGTTTTGGGTGGATTAGATTGTTATACTCAGTAGTGAGGAGCTATGAGAGTCAAAGATCTCTGGTTCCTCTGCTATAATGTATTGTTTTGTATTTGTTGGAACTCTTGTTGTATTGATTAGTTGCTGTTTTGTAATTTTTAAATCTTAACAAAAAGATTTTCCATAAAGAGTAGTCCAATAACTGGGTACCCACATTTGCACTTTGCTTGTATGCATGAATATACAGAATGCTACCACCTGTGCAGATAAGTGTACACGTAGACACAGAAATGGCAGCAGTGCAACTATGTGCTATTCTGCGTGTAAGTATCATAGCACATAAAAGCACAGGAGGTGTTCCAAGTTGCTTGTGTGTGTTCCCTTACTGCATTTAAGCATACGTAGCTATGCAAGGTCTGTGGCTGGTGTAAATGCGAGCACCCAAATTTTATGTATGACGATGCTGGGTTAAGCCATTATTTTATAATGGAACACCCAGATTTTATATAGAATAAGCTCTCAGCATGCAGTATCAGGGTGCCTAAAAAGAGACACCTACTTAATTGTCTCATTTGTCTTTTTATCTTTTGTCACCTACTACAGTGTGTTGCCATTTGCTGACTGAAATGTTAATGGTAATTATAGTTGTTTTCTTTTTTTTGCCCTCCCCCCAATGTGTTTCCATATGCCCTCAGTTTGGTTTCAAAGAATGATACAGAAGTGCAAGAAAAAACCTATTCCCGTGGCAAGTGGCCCAGTCCAGAGCCGTACTGTCTGCTCAGCAGGGGTTCCACAGGAAAGCAACATGTCGCCTCTACCCTCCTCACAGACAGCCATGATAAAGAGTATTGAATGTTCTGACCATGCCAGGTGGTTCAAGCAGTATGATGTGTGCATCTGCCACAGTCAGCAGGACATCCATTATGTGATGCAGCTGGTTTCCTACCTGGAACAACAGCCTCAGAAGTTCCGTTGCTTCCTGCAGCTGCGTGATGCGGCATTGGGAGCTGCCATTCCCACAGAGCTGTGCCAGGCAGTGAAAAACAGCCACTGCTGGGTGATGCTGATCACCCAGAACTTTCTCCAGGACCCCTGGTGCAAGTACCAGATGCATCAGGCACTGGCAGAAGCGCCAATCACTAATGGAAGAACCATCCCTGTGGTGAAAGACTTGGATCGGGCATGCTATCCAGATGAGCTGCGGTTCATGTACTATATCAAAGCAACGCTGGACAGGGAAAGTGACTTCCAGCAGATTAAGAGGGCCATCCTCCTATGTAAGTGAAAGCCATTGGCACCATAGGTTGGGCATGGAGAGAGTGGTGGGAAGTTAAACTTCTATTTGTAAGTTTCAGAGTTGACGCTGCCTCTGCAGTCTGCACAGGACTGTTGGAACTACTATATGTACTTGAATAGAAACAGATTTTTGCGGGCCAAAAATAAGCATCAGAAATTGCATCTTGGTTTATACCCCCCCCCCCAAGACGAGTTCCCAGCAAACAGATGAAGCTCCCCTCTCTCCCTAGTGACGAGATGGAGAAGGAATGATCTCCACACATCCTACCCATGTAGTCTCTCTAGTGAAAATGGCTGCTAGAGGTCACAGCAGCCATTTTGGAATTGGAGCTGGCACAGATGAGGCAGGGAGGGGGAAGTGGGTGAAAGTGAGATTGGGAGCTCTTCCAGTCTGGGGGGGGGGGGTGCAGTTTTCTTAGTTGTATGCAAATGCTCCTATGCTAAAATTTAAACAATATTTATCAGACTTATGCACATAAATTGTTCACCAAAATCTATAATAATAATAATAACAGTTTATATACCGCAGGACCGTGAAGTTCTATGCGATTTACAATGATTAAGAAATGTTACAGATTGAGTAGTACTAACAAAATTAAAGTTTAGCGGTCAGTTATTGTGGGGAGAGATTGTGCAGTGCAGCTGCCTACGTACTTTAGGAACAGATAAGTTTTTAGGTGTTTCCTAAATTCCCAATAAGTATTTGCAAGCATGAGTAATTGTTTCAGGTCTTTACCCCATAAGGCTGCCTGATATGAGAAGAGATGTTGAAGCAGGAAAGATTTTGGGGAGCAGTTTAAAATAAATTGATATGGGTTAAATCCCGATGGACAATTCAGTACTTACAATATTTCCCTGAAGAAGCCCATCAGCATAAGCTGAAATGGGCCCTGTTGGATGGTTGCTATTTTTTGCTGATTTATATTCATGGTGATGTTTATTGAAGTCATCAAAGCAGAGATTCTTTAAGAAAAGTGTTAAAAAATTTTAATATGTGTATGAGTTTGATAATAATTTTTTGCACATGAGCACTTGCACACAACTAAGAAAATTGAGGTTTTTTGAGACCAATGAATGATATTGGAAACCTGTTAACTATGAGACTATAAAATTGATTGAAGTTTATAGCATGGGCTTCTGAGGTCTCTTTTCCTGTGGGCAAACTGTTTTGTTTTATGCGAGAGGAAGGTTCCTATCTCAACATTGTAAAAAATATGGTATAAGAGAGAATAGATTCATATAGGCTTGGGGAGATATGGGCTCTGTTATCTCTATGTTGAATTTCTTGCTTAACCTCTTGCCTTTTTAATATCATGCATTCATATTGTTTTCCAGATCTACAGAACTTGGATAGTAATGATACATTCATTAGTGGAAATGATTCTAACCTGAACAGTGAAAGTACCAGTCACCCGAGCTCCGAGAGCCCCCACAACAATGATATCCACACTGACATTAGTGACAAAAACTTGAGTACTGAGAACACCAGCAGCAGTGACACACAAATAGATATCAGTGACAGTCATCAGAGCAGTGAGAGGAGTGACAGTGGCTGAGCTCTGAGGGTACCTGCAGAAGTGACAGTCTCCTAAGCAGCAAGAGTAAATGCACCTGCAAAAGGGTCACAGAGAGGAGCAATACTGACCCTCATTTGAACAGCCAAAGTAGGAGTGACGGTCATCTGAGCAGTCAGATGAGGCACCAATAACACTTAAGCAGTGAACATAGGAGGAACATAGGAGCGACAGTTACTGAGTCCAGGCTTACAATGAACTAAATGCTGGTATGCGCAAAGCATCTTCAGGCCTTATGAACTGATGTATTAAATGCATTCCAGCTACTTTCTCCTCCTATTTCTAGGATCCCCTATGTCGGTGTTTCCAAGTCGGTCCAGGTTGATTTGCATATACAGGCAGTCCCTGGGTTAAGAACGCCTGACTTACGTTGGACTTGTACTTACAAACCAAGGTCCTGCCTTTCTCTTCTTGTCCCAAATCACCCTTTATCATCCTTCCAGCCCTCTGTTTTGTTTCCCAGATTCATTCCTCCCTCCTGTGGGTGTTTATCTCCTCTGGCCTGCTCCCTCCTCCCAGCTGCTCCCTCCTCCCTTTTCTTCACAAAGCTGCATGCGACCTGCGGCTGACCTGGAAGTCTTCCCTCTGATGTCAGAGGATGCAGCACCTCTCACCCTCTACCCCCCCCTCAAGTCCAGCGCATCTTTCTTTCGCCACCATGCAGCACTTCTGTGCCTCCTTATCCCCGCCATAGAAGCACTTCTCTCTCCCTTCTTGTCATCTCCTCAATAAAGCACCTCTCTCCCTTCGACTTGCTGCTTTTCCTCTCTATACCTGCCATGTAGCACCTCTCTCCCTTCTTGACTCCCGATTCCAGTGCTGCTTTTCCTCTCCATACCTGCCATGCAGCACCTCTCTCCCTCCTTGCTGCAAGTTCAGAGCTTGGGACACGTTGGGAAGTGTACATTGGGAAGAATAACCCAAATCACTGTTACCAGATTCTAGAGTTAGCACCCAAGAAAAGGATCTGGGTGTTATTATAGATAATACAATGAAACCTTCCGCCCAATGTGTGGCAGCGGCCAAAAAAGCAAACAAAATGCTAGGAATTATTAAAAAAGGGATGGTTAACAAGACTAAGCCTCTATCGCTCACCTGGAGTATTGTGTTCAATTCTAGTCTCCTTATGTCAAGAAATATATAGCGGCAATAGAAAAGGTTCAAAGAAGAACAACCAAGATGATAAAGGGGATGGAACTCCTCTCATATGTGGAAAGACTAAAAAGGTTATGGCTCTTCAGTTTGGAAAAGAAATGGCTGAGCAGCAATATGATTGAAGTCTACAAAATCCTGAGTGGAGTAGAATGGGTACAAGTGGATCGATTTTTCACTCCCATCAACAATTACAAAAACTGGGGGACACTCAATGAAGTTACAGGGAAATACTTTTAAAACCAATAGGAACAAATATTTTTTCACTCTGAGAATAGTTAAGCTCTGGAATGTAGCTGGTTTCGACAATTTCCTGGAGGAAAAGTCCATTGTCTGTTATTGAGAAAGATATGGGGGATGCCACTGCTTACCCTGGATTGGCAGCATGGAGTATTGCTATTCCTTGGGTTTTGGCCAGGTACTAGTGACCTGGATTGGTCACCGTGAGAATGGCTACTGGGCTTGATGGACTATTGGTCTGACCCAATAAGGCTATTCTTATGTTCTTATTCTTTCCCTCTGTTTGCCACACCTTGCAGCATCTCTATCCTTCTTGCTTCCCCCCCCCTGAGTCCAGTGCTTCTTTCTTTCTCCATGCCTCCCATGAGGCACCTCTTTCCCTCCTTGCTAACCCTCCTCCAATGCAGCGTCTCTCTCCCTCCTTGCCCTAAGTCCAGAGCTTCTTTCCTTCTCCTTGCATCAGCATGTGCATGCTGCCACTGCCTCTATCTGATACAAAAACAGGAAGTTACATCGGAGCTTGTAACTTTCTCTTTCTAGGTCAGACAAAGCCAGCAGCAGCAAACATGTGCTGATGCTAATGGTACAGCCACTTTCAGACCTGGAGAAAAAGTGTCTCTCGACACAAGAGGAGACGACCAGATAATCACAATTACATTTTTTAATCAGCATTAAAAAAGTAGTGTTTTGATCACATTAATGCACTAAATCTGCAGCTCTGCTAAAATTGTTTTAGTACAGGAACTTCTAGGTTTTTTTAATTTTAAAATTTGTCAAAGCTGAACCAATTGAAATGAAGAAGACGTGCTGAAACAGGAGAATGCAGCTAAAATAGTTTGGAAGTTAGATCATTGCACTAAAATTCAGGCATATTCTTGGGTCTTGTGTTCAAGACTTGTTGTCCTTTGGTGTGACTGGGTGAGTTGGGCCTGTTCCCAGTCTGATTCTACCAGTGCCTTTTCTCTGCCATCTCAGGCAATGTACTGTATCTTTCTACTCCAGGGATGAAGGAGGAATCAAGTATATGTCTTAATCTAGTTTACCTATGCAATACATTTAAAGGAATATTCTGCCAGTTGCGGGTCCTCTGTTTTGCCTTTTGTCATCAACCACCAGAAAATAATAACAGAAGACTAGTCGATAATGCTAATATTGGTATAATAAACTTGTGGAGGGTTTAGTTTAATGATTTTCAGACAAAGTACGTAAGCATTAATGTGCCGTCTTAATGGTGTTATTTTTAATGTATGCTAAAATGTGTGCCTTCTAATGGACTTTGAGGTCAACTGAGCTGAATAGTCATGTGCATGGTCAGACATGTACACAGCACTGGTTGCCCTTATTTCCAAATCATGTGCGTGTGTGTCCAGTGTGTTCTTCCTGGTTAGCACACTGGAGCATCTCCCAGACAATAACCACCTGTTTTAAACTCAATCAGCAATTGAGTGGCTCAGGCAAACATTTTAGTTACCATTAGAGAATGACACGGGGAAAAATTCTGTCACTATCCCGTCCCCGGACCACCATTCTCTGCACCGCCCCGTCCCCGCTGGTCCTTTCACCGCCCCGTCCCTGTCTCTGCCGTCCCCTTTACCACCCCGTCACCGTCCCCGCTGTCTCTTTCACCGCCCCGTCACCGTCCCCGTCTTCAGCGTCTTCTCCTCTCCATCACCCCATTCCCAGCACCCTTCACGCGGTCCAGCAGCTCCCTCCCGCCGGCCAGCCGTGCATTTCCCTCCCTCCCTCCTTTTCCCTTACCTTTTCTTCTTGAAACTGGCGATTTCTATAAGGCTACGAGCTGTATTACAGCCGGAACCTTGAAGTCGCGTCGGGTTGCCTGATAGAAAAGTCTCCTCCGATGCAACCGGAAACAGAAAGTTGCGTCAAAGGAGACTTTTTCCAGCAGGCAACGCAACGCGACTTCAAGGCTCCGGCTGTAATACAGCTCGTAGCCTTATAGAAATCGCCAGTTTCAAGAAGAAAAGGTAAGGGAAAAGGAGAGAGGGAGATGCATGGACGGCCGGCGGGAGAGAGGGGGCTGCCGGATTGAACGCTCGTTCACCGCATGTTCACCGCCTCGTGCTACCATTCGTCGCTCCACGGGGCGGTGAATGGCCTTGTCCCTGAACTCGCGGTGATCTTTTTTTTTGGTCACCGTTTTGGCGGGTTACCCGAGGCTAGCCGCGGGTAACAACCACCGTGTCATTCTCTAGTTACTATCAAAGTGGCTGATGCAGTAAAGTGTGCAAGATTTTGCACAGGGCTAGTGCAGATTTAGTGCACAGATGCAGAAAAGGATATTGCACAAAGTCTTGCATTATTTATTTGTTCAATTTTTTTAGCCCGCCCTCCCAAAGAAGCTTAGAACGGGTTACAAATCAGTTACTTAAGCATTTTCCCTCACAGTCTATCTAATGTTTCTGGGGCAGTGGAGGATTAAGTGACTTGCCCAGGGTCACAAGAAGCAGCATTGGGTTTCAACCACTACACCACACTCCAGCATAGCTCATTAAAATCCATGTTATTAGCTATTCTGCCCTAATGCAGAGAAGTGTGCGGGAGACTTGAGGGCTGAGCGCAACATTGGGGCTGTACTGTCAAATCTGAGGAGATGTAAAAGGATTAGATGGCTTTTTGGCATGAGCCTCTGAGGATTTAATTCCTGTACCTTCTTTTTGCTGCAAACATGATAGTACTTGCAATTTTTTTGAGACCATGATGAGTATGAGGGGCATTTTTGATAGGACGAATAAGTCTAATTTGTATGTTTTGGGAAAAAAACGTCCAGAAATCCAGTAGAGAAAATGTCCATTTTCAAAACAGCCAGACGTCTCTCTTTTATTTTTGAAAATGACCTGTGTAGACGTTTTGGTCCTTAGTACGTCTATCTTTTTTGGCCATTTTCAAAAATAAAAAATGTCCACATGAAAAATGCACAAAAGCAAGTTTTGCAGATGCAACCAAATGCCTTTTCTGATCTTGGCAGGGGAATCTCCATCAGCTGAACCGGTTTTGGGGATTCCTGTCAGCATAGCTGATGGTGATTCCTCCTGCCAGGATCACCTGAACTGGCAGGGAGATTCCTCTCTCCCTCCCTCCCTCCCTCACAGGCACCAATCCCCTCAGTACACCTCCAAAATAACCAAATAAAAAAAAGCTGCCAAGCCCTACACCCCTGAATTCCCCCCAACATTCCTGGACCCCGCCCCCCCATACACACATATCACACAACATTCCTAGACCCCTCCAACATCCCCTGACACCCGCATACCTTCAGATGACAAATTGCTCAGAATGATGGGCTTCCCCCTCCGAATGCATCTTGGAATGCAGGGGTGGGGGGAGCGTGTCATTGTCGGGGAACTACCGTAGCTCTTCCAAGTGTGTTGTATGAGTGTACTGTATATAATGCTGCTAATACTAGATTCCAAGTATGTGTCGAGTTAGGATAAAAACTTGTATCGAAAAAAAACCTGTAATTATAGCAAATTATAACCTGTTAACTGAGCTCTTTGGGGAAAATGGGATAGAAAACAAATTAAATAAATAAAAAATAAATAACACAGGCACGGGACACACACTCACAATGGTGATGCGTCAAAAGTGCGGAGGACAGTGGTGTGCCGGCAATCCTGTGCTGACATTTGAGTGCAGGATAAATGCGCGCTGCAGCTTTGAGGCCTTCCCTTTTGCGCTCTAAGGGTGTGTGTGTGGGGGGGAACCCACCACTACAGTTGGAAATTCTCGCACTCCTATTGGGAAGGGGGCGTGGTGGGGAAGCTCCCGAACTGAACCATACACTGATAACTCCCGAACAGCAAAAAGGAATGAGAGTTTTCAGTGTATTGGGGAGTGCGACTACTACGTGTAGTCGTGGGGTTCCCCCCATACCTCCCCTCACAGCGTAAAAAAGGAAGGCCTCAAAAGCTGCGTAAGCAGTGGTGCGCATGTGTCCTGCGCTCAAATGTCGGCACACCACTGTCCGCGCTTTTGATGGTGTACCTTCGCAACACACATATAACAGCAGTTTAAAAAAAAAAAAAAAGGCTGAAGCAGAGTTGGCAACCATGCTTTATTTCACACTGAGATGAAAACAATGAAGAATCATTGTGAGACTTCGGGCAGCCTTGCTCTCCCCTGCCTGCTCATCTGATGGGGGCTCTGGGGTGGGAGGAGCTATGCCTGCTGCTTTGTTTTTCTGATCTTCTGAGCAGGCGCCAGGCACAGCTTCTCCCCTCTTTTACAGGGTTACTCAACACAATGAGCATGCATGTGATTTGCATGCTCTGCCAAGCAAGGCCCTGCAAAAAGAAATCGCTCCCTGGAGCTTTGTGCTGGCTTTTTCATCTGCGCTGGCCAAAGAGTGAGAAATTCAATATATTATCTTTTAAAGCGAAATAGCAAATAAAGCCAATGGACTCCATATTTTGTTAAATAAAACACTAGTCTCTAAGCATTCTGCGTTCACTCTGTCATATCTATATGTATTACATACGTTTGTCCACCAAAATGTATAATTTAACCTATCATGATTTTTCCAGTTTTTTGTGATTATTTGAACCGCAATTCCAATTAAAATCAAGAAAAGATGCTTTAAAAGATAATATATTGCCTTCTGAGTTTTTTCATTACACATCTGGGATGGGATGGGGGGGGTAGAGTAGGGAAAGGTACTGAAAAAATGGATATTAAAACTTCATATTAAAGATGCTTAGTATTGTCAGTATTAATAATTGATGGAAGGGGGCTGGGTATAGTTATGATTCTATAACATTTGTTTGAAATAGTGTATTCGTTGTAATATTTTACTATTTTCAATTAAATGTATTACACTATTGTAATTTAATAAAATAATAAAAATGTTTTAAAAAACAAAACTGGAAGGAAATTTCTTAATTTTCGAATAAGAACTATAAACTATGGGCCGTCCCCTTTTTTACAGTGACTCCTCTCAGGTGCCAGCTGCTTTGTCCACCTACACATAACTGAAAGTGCCAGCTAACCACCAAACTCTTGCACAGAGTACAGGACTCGCTTATTTCCTATAAAGAGAAATCACCAGTGCAGCATGAAGCAATAGCAGTTTTTAGTGTATAACCTGGAGATATGTTTAATGATGGCAGAAAAATCTTTGCAGGCCAGGAAGAAATCACGAAATAAGAGGCAGCATTTTCTGGAAATTCAAAGCACATTGGTAACTTACATACGAAGAATTTGGTATTTCTCAATTCAGGAATGCTGCAGTGCCTCAACCAGTTCACCTAACAATTGCCATATGAAAATGCATAACCAAAGATATGCCAGATTACACTGATAATACAGATTTAGCAAAGGAGAGCACAATGACACCAGTAAACCAGAAAAGTGCACATTGTACTGATAATACCAATAAACCAGAAATGGGCACACTGCACTGATAAGTAGTAGTATGTTATTTAATAATTTTTTTTTTTTAATTTAACAGCCGTATAGCCTAAGTGGGTTCTAAAAAGAAATGCATACATACATAATCACACTCTCACCAAGATATATATCAAGCTCAATATATACCTCAAACTCCTCACCTCTATTGTATAATCCCTAGCTCCTCAGAAGTACCACCTGGGCTCAAAAGCTTTCACAGCCCTAGGCTTTATGTACTACCTCCTCACTGGAGCCGTTATCAATTTTTACTCACAAACTTTATTTTAAAATATTTATTTAACAACCCTTCTAGCATATTTCAAGGGTACTTAGCTTTTAATTATGGTCTTCTTTTGAGGGAAATAGTCATAATGATAACATAACATAAAAAATTATTTTTATACCGCAAAACCTCACACTTAAATGCGGTTAACAAAGTCAAAACTGCACAAGCACAGTGAAGTACAAAATTGACTTTAAAATTTTTTTTCAAACAAGTTTTCAACAATTTTCTAAACTCTCATATTTATATGTTATCATTACATTGGCACACCAGAATGTTTTATTGAGTAAATTAGCAGATTTCCAGTTAGAGAGAATCATCTGAATGGTTAATGCGATTAGAATGTCAAATAATTTTTCCTGCTCAGTTGTCAATGAGTCGGGCAGGGCTAGAGATCTGAAAATGAGTATCTCAAAAGATAGGTTTGAAGAAATGGGGGGGTATTTACAGATGAGTTCCCATACACCATTCCAGAAGTGTTGTATGATGGGGCAAGAAAAAAACATATGTTTGAAATCCCCAAGATCAGAGAGACAGTGCCAGCAGATATTAGATTCTGTTAGCCCGGCCCTGTGTAATTTGCTTGGGGTCCAGAAGGCTTTATGAAAGAAGAAGTAGAGGGATTGCATTAAGTTGGTAGATAGAATGGGTCTATATACTTTCATAAAGAGTGTTGACCGTTGAGCGGATGTGCCGTTCTAGGAGGAGTCGTCTAACCAGGCCTTTTTGGATTTCAGTAGCAAGGAGAAATGAAAGTCTCTGAAAATCTTATAGTAGTGAGGTAGTATGAACCTGAGAGTGACCCAGTCAATATAAGAAGTTAGTTTTGGATGAGGTTGGGGTTAGAGAATGACACGGAGACAGTTTACTGCTGTAAACCGGGGTCACCCCAGCAAATCCGCATTTATGGGGACATTTGCAACTGGTTTACCGCAGGAATGGGGACAAGACCTTTCACCGCCCCACGGGAATGGAGACAAGACCTTTCACCGTCCCATGGATGCAGTGAAAAGTCTTGCTCCTGTGGTAAAAAAATTGCACCCATGTCAGACTCGGCATCTCCTCCCCAGCTCCTCATGGGCCTATTTTATCTTCAGGAGCCAGCCATGTCACGATGAAGACAGAAGGAACCCAAAGCCTGAGACCAATGTGATCTGAAGAATAAAATTGCCAGGCAACAAAATGTAGAAAAAAAAATGTATTTTATATTTTGAGATTACAATATTTCAGATTTGAAATATGTATCTTGCTAGAGCTGGTATTAGACATAACTGGGATCCGCAAAGTCCAGGCTGTGCTTCTTTAGCTTCCAGCTGGCTTAGGGCTCTCTCTCTGACCAGGGGCAGTTGCCCTAGTTGCTCTCCCCTAACATCATTCCTGCCATGTGTGACTGAAGTATTCTGTTAGCTTGCTTTTTCTATGTAGCATTCTATAGTAATTTGGTTTATTCAGTTTTAACAATAGTGGAGGAGATATTTGTGAAAGGGAGGGGAGACGGGTTTTGTTGATCCTTGCTCTGTATTATTTGTGTTTATAAAATGACAATTGTATAGAATAGTCTCTTTTTATACTTTAATAAAATAAATTCAGTATAAAATCATAACTATTCGAGGCTTGTGCAGCAGGTGGGATCTGATAGTTTGCAGGGCAGAGACAGGGACTGAGCTCGCGGGGACGGGGCGGGAATGGTGATAAATTTTTTTCCCTGTATCATTCTCTAGTTGGGGTGGATAATTCTAGAGGCCATTTAATTTTAGTTATGCAGTGGGTTAATTGGATCCATCTATAGTTCAGAGGAGGGAAATTGAAATGTGAGTTGTAGGTCTGCAAAGTGGATTATAGTCACATTTTTGATTATTTGATTTAAGGACATATGCCTTTATTTATCCATTGGGACCAGAAAATGGGTTTATTCTCTATCAGAATATCATTGTGCCAGATAGGAGCTTGGAGGGTTTGGAAACCGGGTGAGTGGAATACATTTTCCAATTTAATAATTGCTAATCTAGTAATGTGTATCATAGCAAATTGATGTAGAATGTGAGCCTTAGACATTTATGGAACACATTTCAAGGGAACAGGATGCATAAGGTGTGATTCAGTAGCATGCCAGCCTGGTAAACAAGTTGTTAAATGTGCCTCTACATGTCAGTTTCTCTTTGGTCACAATTATCAATTACATTCAAATATGTATCTATCTCATGACCTGTTATCCCTTTTTCTGTTTGTATGGTTTTTTTGAAAAATTCAATAAAAAAGTTTTAAAATGAAATGAACAATTTTCTAGAATTCTGAGAGGAAGTTGAATGTACTATCAAATTACTAAAATTCTTATCCCAACATTGACTTTACAAAGCAAATTACAAATTATAATAAAATCTACATTTAAAGCTCTACGTTCACTGCACAACATCTGTTCCCTCCTCTCCTAAATAAAAAAAACAACAACTGAGCAAACAGATAAGTTCTCAAAAGTTTCATAAACTTTTGTAAATTATCAACCAATCTCAAATGCCCAGGAAGATCATTCCAAACACTCACTCCTGCTAACTGAAATTGCTGTCTTACACATTGGGCCAGTTTTACAAAGCCGCGTGGTAACGGCCCCGAAGCCCATACAGATTTAAAGGGCTTCGGGGCTGTTGCCGCAGGCAGCCGCTAGCGCGGCTTTGTAAAACAGGCCCATTGTGTCTCATCTGTGGAAACTAATTTTCATATATTCCAGGTAATGTTAGTTTTTACGGCCTCAGCTCCACTACTATTTGAAAACTTTTAGGGTGAAGAATTACATGGGTTCTCATCAACAGCCTTAAATATATATTTCATCCTCACAATAAATACTTAAATAAATATTAATGCCTTGAAGATTTTTAAATAGATTTTCAAATAAATAAAGCCACTTATCTTAGCAGCTAGTGCTGGCCTGGGAGCAATAGAGCCAACATGTTTCGCACATCATGCTTTGTCAAGGATCCCCCACAGCCGGTATTGTCATCTGACGCGCAGACAATTTTTGCATATATATATATGAACATATGAAAATTAGTTACTTATTGGAGAATGTTCCAGTGTATACATTAACTTAAAATATTCATCAATTGTTGGTTATCTGTGGAAAGACATTGCTGATTCTGTCTCAAAGAGCATCAAGGACAATAAACAGGGCCATATTCTATAAACAACGCCTATGTTAGGCACCACTAGAAACCCTAAATGTGGCGATTTAGCAGTGTTTAAATTTGGGATCTAAGCCAAACTTACCCCCTTTTATAAATCCATAGTGTGTTTTTAGCACCAGCAGCAGCAGTAACAGCTCTGACGCTCATAGAATTCCTATGAACGTTGGGAGCTGTTACCGCCTCAGCCAGTGCTAAAAACCACGCTGTGTTTTTGTAAAAGTGTGTGTGTGTGTGTGAGGGGGGGTGTTAATTTTTTTAGTTGGTTTAATTGGTGTAGTAATTGACCACACCGGTTATCAGCCCATCAAAAAAAGATTAAGCAATTTAAGAGTTCAGCGCCGAACTCTTAAGATGCCTAAGTGGAGAAGCCCTTCCATACCTAACAACACCTATGTTAAAAAGTAGGCGTGGTTATGGGCGGAGAATAGGTGTGGTTGAGTTAGGCATTGTTAGGCATGCGACATAGGTGCCACCAAATTACATAGAAACAGAACCATGATTTCAGATAAAGGCCAAATGGCCCATCTAGCCTGCCCATTCGTAGTAACCATTATCTCTTTCTCTCTCCAAGAGATCCCACGTGGCTATCCCAGGCCCTCTTGAATTTGCAAGAACTCGGCACAGTTGTCAATCAACTGCTAGGCACCATGTATAGAATCATGCCTAGAGGCGCCTATACGGACTAAGGCATCCTAGACAAAGGTGCTGCTCCATTAGGCCACCTTTTCACTCTAAGGAAATACCGTATTTTTCTATCTGTAAGACAAACTTTTTTCCCCAAAAAAGTGGGTGGAAAAAGGGTGTGTCCTATGGAGCAAATACTAACAAATTTTCCCCTGCCTTAATTTCTCCAGCGTTCCAGCAGTCCAGAGCTGCAGGGCAGGTGCTTTCAGCCTCCTGCCCTTCCATCTGGCTTTCTCCCCAGTGGCAGCGACAGAGTCAAGAAGGCAGGCACAAGTTTTTTGCTTCCTGCCTTGCCGATCCATGAATGGCGGTCCAGCGCCTTCCCTCCTGCTTTCTCCCCCCCCCCCCCGAGCAGCAGCAGAGCGGCAAGCAGGCAGGTGCAAGTTTTTCACTTCCTGCCTTGTCCCGCGCCGCTCTGCTGCTGCTGGTGCCGCTTGGGCGGGGAGAAAGCAGGAGGGAAGGCGCTGGACCGCCATTCATGGATCGGCAAGGCAGGAAGCAAAAAACTCGTGCCTGCCTTCTTGACTTTGTGCTGCCACTGGGGAGAAAGCCAGATGGAAGGGCAGGAGGCTGGAAGCACCTGCCCTGCAGCGCTGGACTGCTGGAACGCCGGAGAAATTAAGGCAGGGGAGGGGTTTTTTTTAGTATTTGCTCCATAGGACACACCCTTATTTCCACCCACTTTTTTGGGGAAAAAAGTGCATCTTACAGATCGAAAAATACGGTATTTCCTTAGATTAGAGTGAAAAGGTGGCCTAATGGAGCAGCACCTTTGTCTAGGATGCCTTAGTCTGTATAGGTGACTCTAGGAATGATTCTATACGTGGTGCCTAGCAGTTGATTGACAACTGTGCCGAGCAGCACCTAAAATGCAGGTGTACTTAGGTGCTGTTTATAGAATCTGACCCTTAGAACCTTTGACAAATACCAAGGTATGTTGCAATTGATTGCCTGGAAGATCAATTTCAAAACTTTAAACATAACACGTAGCTTCACAGGCAACCAATGTAGCTGCCTCAGTAATGGAGTTACATGAACAAACTTACCAGAACCAAAAATCAATCTGGCTACAGTGTTCTGGATAATTTGCAATGCCTTACACCATGAAGAAGTCATTCATAGGTATAATGCATTACAGGAAATTTTTGCAGTAATATATATTGTACAACTAACCGATAATCATACGGCAATAACCTTACCTAAAAATTGCATTTGGAAAAAAGATGACTTCACTACTGCTAACACTTGGGGGCATCACTAGCAGTGTAGAATCTTAACAGCACACATAGTACTTTCATTTTCTTATGGACCGGGATTTTCGCTGAATCAAACTCCACCGCCACAGGCCAAGGGTAGTCTTGAACTCTCCCAACCAGTAATATTTGTGCCTTCTCAAGATTCAAAGCTAACTTATGCTGCATCCAGTGGCGTAGTAAGGGGGGGGCAGACCACCCTGGGCGCCATCTTGGTGACACCTCTCCTCTCTGTGCTGCTCCTTCCTTGCTCCTCCCCTACTACATACACCTTTCCTTCCCAACCGTACCTCTAACTCACTGGCGCGAGCAGCATATCCAACCTGCTGCTCATGCACGCCTCGGTTCTCCCTTTGAAGTCACTTCCTGGTGGGGACCAGGAAGTGATGTCAGAGGGAGAGATGAGGCCTGTGTAGGTAGTAAGTTGGAGATGCTGCTCATGCCAGTAAAGTTAAAGAGGTATGGGAGAAGGGAAGGTGCATGTGCAGAGGGGGGGAGGGGGGAGTGCCACCACCCTAGGCACCTCCTACCTTTGCTAAGCCACTGGCTGCATCATCTTATTCTTCTAATCTTTCCAAACATACCACCAATCTCTCTTTAAGATCACTTTTCCAATCATGCATAGGAAAGAAAAATTGCACATCATCTGCATATAAATGGTAGCTGACACCTAATTCCCCAAGCATTTAACCTAAGGAAGCAAGATAAATATTTAAAAAGCAGCACTGAGAGTGCAAAACCTTGAGGCACCCTCGTACACATTAGTTAAATCTTAGATATTTTACTTCCGAATTTGAAAATAAAAATAAAAACAAATAAAATAAATATTTGTTGAAAACATTTTTGTTTAGGAAGGTATATCAATGCTGATTTTTTTTCTTTAGGTGTTATGAAGATATTAAGTAATTGTTGTTTTATATATTGTTCTGTTTTAAATTATGTATGCTTGTTGGAATCCACCTAGAAATGTTCATAGTGCGGAATACAAATTTTTTAAATAAATAAATATACTCCACCTCCAACTTCTAGACTAGACAAATTTTCCAACAAAATCTGTGTATCGGTTATGTCAAGCACTGATGACACATCTAATGATCTTGTTCTTACCCGTTCCTATTGTCAATCATCTATTGTAGAAACCAGCAGTGATTCCACACTGTGCCCTGAACGAAAACCATACTGAAAGGGACTTAATAATTGTTCTTGTTCTACAAAATTTACCAGTTCTTCCAATGCTGCTTTCTCTATGATTTTACCTAAAAAGGGCAACACAGCAATTGGTCTATAATTGGGCAATCATCTGAGCCACTCCCTTTAATGGACTTTAATAGATTTGCACAACAGATGCAACATTTGCAGGCTTCATCAAGATAAGTTCCCCCTCTTTTGATAAACTAGTAGAGCCTGATGAACGTTTGACTATGACCTGGCTTACAACATAGGGGACTTTTTGAAGTGATTTTATTATTATTATTGTTGAATTTTTAAACTCTCACACAAACTTATGCATTTGGCACTGTGGGTATTTTTTTAGGACTTGTTAAAAAACCGTTTGATACAAGTCACAAGCACTTTGTTTGATTTAATTTTTTTTAAAACCACACACTTAGGGCTGGACACAAAGGAAGTTTGTGGGTTATTCCTGCAGGGCACCTCTGGGTGCTATCATGCGCGATTAGACCCTGGTGAACTCTTTCAAACTTATGAGACGTTCCCATAAACTGATTGAACAGCCCCAAGTTAAAGAATTTGAACCAAGGAATTTTCATGTAACAACCTGAAAGCAACCCACAGTCCCAAAATGCTTTGTTGAGAGCTGGTCTTTCTTTATACAGCATTTACCAGTTTGACCCCTCTCTTTTGAGTAGGCTAAATTTTTTGAGCTAAAATTTCCCATTACAGTCACCATCAGAAGTGGCTTAACTGTGGCTCTTTTCAATAAGGTGGGCATTGTACTAGTTTCTAAGGATATATTAACAATTATAGTCAAAGATGGCAATATTGCCTTGTTCAACAGTTTCACAATAGACAATGAACAGGGATTGACTAAAGATCTAGTAGGATGTAAGACTTGCAAGGAATGTGACATTTTTTCCTCAGTCAGTTTTTCAAATTCGGTCCATTTAACTAGTGGTATCGCCCATTTTCCAAGTACAGGATCAATTTCAGATGGTGCCCCCTCACCCTCTTCTCCGCCCTGCTCCTTCCCCCTCCCCCATTGCACATGCACCTTCCCTTCCCCCATAACTCTTTAATTTCACTGGCATAAGCAGCATCTCCAACCCACTACCTGCACCGGCCTCATCTCTCCTACATTATGCAGCTCCTTCATACTTGGTTGCTGTAATCATACCATACACCCCAACACATACATTACGGTTGATTGACTCTCAGAGACTGGAACTTCCTTCACCAACAATAGCTCATAACTCGTAATTCTACTTTTTTTTTTTTTTTATAATCTCCATCCATATGGAACGACCTTCCACATGTTAGTCAATGAACTTTCATTTCCAAAATTTAAGGGCTCTTTATACGAAGGTACATTAGGGCCTTAATGCGTGGAATAGCGCACACTAAAATGCTGTGCGCACTAGCCGCTACTGCCTCCTCTTGAGCAGGCAGTAGTTTTTTGGCTAGCGCACGCTATAGCGCACGCTAAAAATGCTAGCGCACCTTTGTAAAAGGAACGCCAAGTCTATGTTGAAAATTCATTTTTTTAATTTGGCATTTAATTTGATGTAATTTTTAGATTGCCAGTGGACATGAGAAGGCTACCTTCAGGAGACCACAGCAAAAAGAGGTTTGGGGTTTTTTGGGGGGAGAGGGTTTCTCTTCAGTATTTAGATTGGGTTTTTCCTATTGATAATGACATTCTTGTCTTGCTTTAACTGATTTTATAGTGCTTTGTAAGCCACGTTGCTCTCTTGTAAATTGTGGGATATCAAATTTTAATAAACATGAAAATGTATCATCTCACCACATGCTGCCCCTACTTGTCCTTTAGAAGTCTGCTCTAGGGTCAATTGCCCCTCCTCCCCTTGGAGAAAGTTGTGTAGCCATCTTCAGGCCAGTGGTGGTGATAGTCGAAGAATGGAAAGTAACTTAAGCGAAATAGTGTTGGGGAAGGAGAGTCCTATAACAACCTTCTCTCTCCCCTCCCCCCCAAAAAAATAAGATTAAAATAAAATACTTTTTTCTGTGTTGTTTGAGTATTTTCTGGATTCTTCTTTGCTTTTCTTTCAGTTTGACTTTTAACTTATTCTCCCATTCATTCTTTTCCTTTCATCCACTTTTCCACATTTCTCCCTTCATACTGTCTCCCTCTCTCCTTTTATATCTGTATCTCATCTTTACTTCTTCCCTTCACTCTCACTCTCCAACTCTTTTCCCTGTCTCACCCCAACTTGTTATATCTTCTTTCCATTGTCCCTCTTAATTGTCCTTCCCCCCCAATCTTCAGCTCTATCGTTTCTTTCCATGATCAGTTTCTTTCTCTTTCTGCTTCTCTCTCATGTTCTGCATCCCCCCACCATCTCTCATTTCACCATTCTCTGACTTGCTCTCTTAATCATCTATGCACACTCCCTCATTTCTGGGTCTCCCTCTTCACTCTCTTTATCCCATCATCCCTTCTCATAGTCTCCCTTCCTATAATTCTCTTTTATTCTTCTCATGCTTTGCACATTTTCCATTTTCACCTGATTTTCTTTTCTCTCTCTCCATTACACACTGCATTTGCCCTCTCCCCACATCCCTTCCCACACTCTTATCATTCCTTCTAATTCTGCTCACCATCCCCATCAGTTTACACACTCTTCCCTTCTCTGCAGTCACTCCTTCATTCTTGCTTACTACTTTCATGCTGTACACATCCCATCGTGCCATTACAATTTACACCCACTTCTAATCTAGACTCATCTTTCTCATCCACTTTTTCCCCTTTCCTGCTTATTTTCTCACTTTCTGATGACGGATTGCTCTTTTCCCCACTGTCTTGCTTCTGCCTCAGGTCACCCACTGAAGATGGCAGAGTTCAGAGTTCTGCTTATTATATTTTCCACAAAATGTAAATGTATGCATGGGTTGTAATGAGAGTATTCCTGAAACCATGCTGCTGCATGCTTCCCCTTCTTGCTTACATTTGGAAGGGGCAGCAAAGGGACAGGCAACAAGGCATGCAAGTTGAAGTCTTCTTATTGCACAGCCTCCTCCATGTGAGAAATGCTTTCTTTTACGAGAGGAAGTTTATGGGAAGAAAGCAGGATGGTGTAAAGATCTTATTGTTTCTCATTAATTGTAGTTGCCCATGCTATATTGACAAAAGGCCACAAGGAAACAGGAGATACTACCTTCCCAAGGTAAAAAGGCAAAAAAAAAAGCAGTGAAGGTGACCTGAGGTGCTCAATTTCTTTATTGTATCTATTGAGACTCGACACGTACGTGTTTTGGCCAGGGGGCCTGCTTCAGGAGTCTGACTGTTAATCATGTAAAGAAAATGGCAAGATATTGCTTTTTCAATAACAATAGGCGATATCTTGCCATTTTCTTTATATGATTATCATTCAGAAGACGAAGGGTTACCTTCGAAAGTTCATCATAAAATGCATTGAGTTAGTCCAATACAAAAGGTATCACCTTATTTCCTTTGTTTTTTGTTTTATTTCTTTATATTACCTTTGTGAAAATCAAAATATAAAAAAAAAGAAACAACCTTCATGTTCAGGATGATACCATGTATGTGTTTGGAGTTTCCTGCTTAACTGGCAAAATAACAGCATCTTTAGGGATAAGAGAAGTAGGACTCGGTTTTATTTCTTCAGGCAACTGCATGGACTATGATCAGTGAATTTTAAATAAAGAAAACATTTGCTAAACGAGACGACCGCTTCTGTGCCTCATGCTGTCTTGGCTGTACTTGCCGGTTCTAGGAACAACCAATAATCACAAAAATTATTCAAAGCAGTTTCCTGCCTCTTCTTTCCCTTTTGGTGGCCTTACCTCGGTCATTGTGACAATCGAATATGCTTTGGCATTTCAGAAAGGGGGGAAAAAACTGTGTTTGAGCGCTTCTTTTGTGCAAGCCATGTGACAGTTTGAAGATGTGTAGTTCTTTTTTATGCTTTTTAGAATGGGGGGGGGGTCAAAATTGTGGTTGAGCATTTTTTTGGCGTAAGCAATGTGACAGTTCTTTTTTTTTTTAATGGTGTTTCATTCTTGCTGTGATTTATTTTTTTGTATTTTTTGGTGCGATTTTGTATGTGATTATTGTTCCCCCGCTTAGATTTGTAGATAGGCGGGCTAATAGTTTTAACTAAATAAATGACTGTGTTATGGTTGTAGGACTCCTCTCTTATATGCAAACAGAAAGTAGGTACAGGCAGCTGTCCAAAAGGGGGTTTCCCAAGGACGGAACATCAGCAGAGGAGTGTCTCAGGGGACAGTAAATACAGTATTCTATTTACACCTCCTACAGGGTTTATCTTTTTTTGTGGTATTAAATACTTTGTAATGTCTAGGGTTCATATCACCTAATTACGTGGCCGAAAGCCCAGCTGGGGCTTAAAAGTTAGAAAGAGACAAGGGTTACATCAAAGATGTAAATTCTATCCTGGATGGTCTAATCCAGTGGTTCCCAAACCCTGTTCTGGGGGACCCCAAGCCAGTTGGGTTTTCAAGATATTCCTAATGAATATGCATGAGAGAGATTTGCATACCTGTCGCTTCCATTATATGCAAATCTCTCTCATGCATATTCATTAGGGATATCTTGAAAACCCGACTGGCTGGGGGTCCCCCAGGACAGGGTTTGGGAACCACTGGTCTAATCGAACACAGGAAGAGCAGAGGCATGAAAAATGAATAGCTTTACACTTAAAAATGTTTAGGAAAAGATTATTGTTGCTCAGCCGCCTGGAGACAAGACTGCAACGGTGTGATAATCTGCAGAATATACAATGTACAACGGCAAAATATAACAATATCTGAGAGACACATTCCCCTACTGAATGTATGTAGACGGGTTTTTATTGTTTTCTTTTTTAGCTATGATGCTTTAAGATATCTGTAGCAGTGTAAGAGATGGCCATACCCAGCTGCTAATCGATAAATATCTGAGGTCTCTTTCCTCCTGAACAAGTTCAATAGGGGGATGTGTCTCTCAGATATTGTCCTAATTTGTTCAGTATTTAAGGCAGGGGTGTCAAACTCAATCACACTAAGGGGCCGAAATCCAGACAAAGTCGCAGGCCAGACTCCACCCAATCTCTGCCCCAGACCCTGCCCCCATAATAGTACTAATTATAACACAAATTTTTCCATTCATTTTTCATATATATACACACACACAATATAATCTTATTAACACATAATGGTAATGGGTAACCACAAAATTAAACTACACAAAACACACCGTATGCTTCTCAACATTCATTCCTACCAGAACATAGATAACCCCCTATGCAAATACAGGGCCAAAAACTAAAAGTACTAATATATAAAAATGAAACCCTACGATTCAAGACTCTGCATGCAATACAACCCCAGAGAAAAATAAACAAATGTATTCCTTCCTGAGCAGTGCAAAAGATAGCAGATTAAAACTCTCAAAATTGACACAGTTCAAACACTAAATTGAAAATTAATTCATTCCCCCTACCTTTGTCATCTCCCTCCCTCACCACTGCGGCTTTGCAGAATATTACATGCTCCCCCCCCCCCTCCTGTGCACATTGTACTGCTGGGCCAGACCAGTAGGGAGGTGAAGCTGCAGTTCAGGAGGGGAGGTGGAGCTAGAGGTGTAAATCAAGAGGGCAAGTCTACGGTTATAATCAGCGACCCCCCCCCCCCACGCCCGCCTCAATTTTCTCTTGAGGTCTGGCTTCCTCTTCTCTTCAGCAGTAATTTAACAGTGCCGGCCAGTAATTTACACCACTGTTGTGGTGTCAACTTGCGCATGCCAGTAGTGCTGCCGGCACGCGCAAGTTGACAATCACACCGGTGGTGTAAATTACTGGCCGGCAATGGGGTGCGTCGCTGGGCTAGTTTTTGTTGTGTTGCCGATGCGCACAAGCTGATGATCACCGCAGCCCACGAGTGCTAGTGTTGCCGTCAGGTGAGGGCCCAAAATAGAAAGCAGGGCGACATCGTGAAGCCCTGTTTACTCCCCCGTAATGACGGCCCTGAACTGCGGGCCACAAAACAGCCAGGCCGGCCGGATTCGGCCCACGGGCCTTGTGTTTGACACATGTGATTTAAGGGAAGTTACTGCCAGTGCTAGCCTTTTCTTTATGTTATTAATTTCAGCAGCAGAGTATGCCTTATTAAACATTTAGCAAACTACCTATCTACCCCGCCTACGGCCGGTGGATTGCAAAGAAATGCATACTGGTATGTTTCTTAGTATGCATTGAGTTAGGATTAAAACATGTATTGTAGCTATGAAAATTGTAACCCGTTAACTATGTATTATGTATGCTAACCTGTAACCTGTTCTGAGCTCACTGGGGAGAATACTGCTAATAAATGGGGTTTTGCCAGGTACTTGTGACTTGGATTGGCCTCAAAAACCATTCTAAATTCTACAAAACAAAAATAAACCTAGCCAAAACAAAATTCTACTCTGGTCTAATCAAAAAAGCTCCAAATTCTGCTACTTTATATCGAATATTAAATTCAATTTTCTACTCTGACAAACGGAAAACACCAGCTATAAAGACTAACCTCACAGCCCATGAACTTGCCTCATACTTTCAAAAGAAAATCGAAGAGATTCGTTCCTCTTTCACTAATAACTCCATTTCCAAATCAGTTCACTCATCACAAGATCTTATCTCATTTTCTTCTAAATGTTCTTCTTTTAATATTCCAAGTCTTACTGAAATAGAATCTATCATTAAAACCATTAACTTAAAAGGTTCACAAACCGATTCAATTCCTCCTTTTCTTCTAAAACGATTTTTCAGTATTTTTGGTCCAATAATACATACATTAGTCAGTGAAAGTTTAAAACAAGGCATTATGCCAACGGATTGGAAACATTCAATTATCCATCCTATTCCAAAAAATCACAAAATAAGCACTGAGGATTGTACTAATTATAGACCCATAGCCAACATCCCTTTCTTATCCAAGTTAACGGAGAAAGTAGTCTATAACCAAATCTCCGACTTTATCGAAAAAACCAACATTCTTCATCCCAATCAGACAGGCTTCAGGCAATACCATTCCACAGAACACTCCTTAATAGGTATGACCACCTCTATTCATTATTTCCTTGACCACCACCAATCAGTTCTTCTAGTCTCCCTTGACCTATCGTCAGCTTTTGACACAATCGATCATGATCTACTAATAAACAGACTCCAAACAATAGGTATTACAGACCAGGTACTATCCTGGTTCAAATCATACTTTTCAAACCGCTCCTCATCTGTTTCTTTCAATAATACAATTTCTGATACTCATTCCACATCGTACGGTGTTCCTCAAGGTTCTATACTTTCTCCTCTCTTATTCAACATATTTCTTGCTCCTTTGCTGACTTTATGTCAATCAATTGGTTTCAACACTTTTGCTTACGCTGACGATATACAGCTTCTCCACCCTATTAATCCTGACAACCCTTCTGCCATAGCCCAAATTAACACAAAACTTGAACAAATCCACGACTGGCTAATCAATAATCGTTTAGCTTTGAACATCAACAAATCTAACATACTGCTTTTTCCTTGGAAAGATAACCCTACTCTTATTTCGCCAATCTCTATCAATGGACTCCCTTTACAAGAAGTACAAAAAACCAAAATTCTTGGCGTAATTCTGGACTATAAACTTACTTTTCACGATCACATCAGTAGTGTTATTAAATCTTCTTTTTTTAGACTGAGACAGATACGTTCCATTTCCCAGCTATTCAATAATGACTCCTTGAAAATTCTCATCCATTCCCTTGTAATTTCTAAATTAGACTACTGTAACGCTTTATTTAACGGTATATCACAAAAAGAAATCAGACGTCTTCAGATTATTCAGAATACAGCTATCCGACTTATCACAAAAGCTAAAAAATTCGATCACATAACTCCTCTTCTTAAGGAAGCTCACTGGCTTCCAGTAGCTCACAGAATAACTTACAAACTTTGTCTGCTCACATTTAAATCTCTTCTGTTTAAAACTCCGGCCTTCATCCATAGACTATTAATTCCTTATTCTTCCAATAGAACTCTAAGATCAGACCAACAGCATTTATTAACGATTCCATCATTAAAAACAATAAATACTCGCCGTCAGTATATTTTCTCAGTAACGGCCCCCCAAACTTGGAATTCTCTTCCCATCTATTTACGTGAGGAACTTAATTTAGACAAATTTAAAATTAAACTGAAAACTTTTTTATTTAACGACGCATTTGTCATCTGATTTATAGTTTTCTTTTTAACATTATTCAATTCCATTTACTTCTATTTCTCTTGTCTTCATATATTCAACTATTTCTATCCCATCCTTTTCGTGTTTTCCTTAATTGGTTCCCCACCTTGCTTAATTACATTGTAACTTCTTTCCCGTCCTTCCTTTTGTTCCCAGTTAGTACAGTTATTGTCTAGTCTTGTCAGTTTTTAACTATTTTATTGTGTAATTTTATTAATATGTAAATCGCCTTGAATATTGAAAAGGCGATTAAACAAATAAATATTAAACTTGAAACTTGAAACTTGATACTGGGCTAGATGGATCACTGGTCTGATCCAGTAAGGTTTTTCTTATGTTCTTACCTATATAAAGGCAAATGGAGGTACAGCTGTCTGTCACTGCAGGGTGGTGACTGCAGTAGAGAATGACACGGGGACAAATTTGTCCCTGTCCCCGCAGGAACTCAGTTTCCCCATCCGTCCCTGCGAGTTTTGTTGCAGTCCCTGTCCTTGCCCCATTCCTATAAGCTCTGCCTTAACCGCATAAGCCTTGAACACTTACGATTTTAAAGTGTTTGAGGCTTGTGCAGATGAGGACAGAGCTTAGGCATTGGTGGAATGAGGCATTATGACATCACAATCTGAGCTCTAGAATGTTGATACTTATGACTTTAAAGTGTTTGAGGTTTGTGCAGATGAGGACAGAGCTTAGGCATTGGTGGAATGAGGCATTATGACATCACAATCTGAGCTCTAGAATGTTGCCACTTATGATTTTAAAGTGTTTGAGGTTTGTGCAGATGAGGACGGAGCTTAGGCATTGGTGGAATGAGGCATTATGACATCACAATCTGAGCTCTAGAATGTTGCCACTTATGATTTTAAAGTGTTTGAGGTTTGTGTAGATGAGGACGGAGCTTAGGCATTGGTGGAATGAGGCATTATGACATCACAATCTGAGCTCTAGAATGTTGCTACTTATGATTTTAAAGTATTTGAGGCTTGTGCAGATGAGGACAGAGCTTGCAAGAACGGGGCAGGGACAGGAAAAGAACTTGCGGGGACAGGACGGGAAAATGAGTTCCCACTGGGACGGTGAAAAATTTGTCCCTGTGTCATTCTCTAGCCTAAAGCAATAAACTAATACCAAATGAGGTGTCCTAGGCAAACTTGCAGTCTTGTGCCCTTCAGCAATCATGATCATTCTAATGCTCCTCTCAGAACAATCCTGTAAACAAGCATTATGAACATCATACTTGGCGGTCACCACATAGGAAAAGGTTCTAGGCATTACCATGGATAATATTTATTTATTTCATTATTTATATACCACTTATATCCTAAGTGGTTTACATTCTGGTACTAGGGCCCAGATTTGCTGTTGGCTGATTCTCTGGCCGATTTTCAACAGCATTGATTCACTATCAAATTTGCATGCAAATGATTTGCACGGAGGTGCAAATCATTTGCTTGCAAACTCACCAACTCAATCATTCAGTGAGCGATTGAGTCAGTGCAGAGCCCTGACAGTAGTGACAGGAGAAGCAGCCTGCTGTCAGGGCTTCTGCCGGAGTTTTGAGGGTTTTTTTCATTTTTTTATAATGGCACAGATATTTGAGTGTATTGCACACTCAAAATATCTGCCCAATATGAAAAAAGAAAAGCCCCCCTCTCCCGACAAAGCACCCCTCCCTCCCCGAACCCAAAAAAGGCAGGAGGGATGCCCACTCCCTCCTGCCACCAGACGCTGCCCCCGATGATCCCCCCCAATCCCCTGTGCAAATATGGCAGGAGGGATGCCCACTCCCTCCTGCCATCAGGTTGGGTCGCATCCCCCCCGTTGTACCCCCTCTGTACCTTTGTTCGGAGCAGGAGGGGTGTTTAGTCCCTCCTGCTCCTCCGACGGCTGCCTTCAGCAATGTGGGCCTTAGGCCCCGAACTGGTGCATCATGTGAGGAGCCTTAGGCCCTGCACCAGTGCACCTTAGGAGGAGCCAGCAGCACCTGAGCCAATCAGGGACTTCCTTAGGCTCCGCCCTAAGGAAGTTCCTGATTGGCTCAGGCGCCTTGGCCAATCAGGGCCTCAGGCCCCCCCTTCCCAGAATTATTGCAGGCCACCACCAAGCTCTGCAACCTATCCCCCCTCCCTGCCCTGTCCTCGTACCTTCTCTGCTGATCCCTGGTGGTCCAGAGGTGCAGTGGGTAGGAACGAGCTTTCCAAGCTCCTGCCCTGCTGTTAACCCAGGTCAGTGGTGACTGCCATGAGATCAGGTTTCATCAGCCGCTGAGCGGCACCAAGCAGGAGCATGCTTTGGCACTGCTGCTCGGCGCTGAGTGGCTTCTCGATTGGCTCCTGTGAATTCTTGCGAGAATTTGCAGGAGTCAGTCAGGAAGCCACTCATCGCCGAGCAGCAGTGCCAAAACATGCTCTTGCTTATGCCACTCAGCGGCTGAAGAAACTAGAACTCGTTGCGGCCACAGCAGCAACCGACCAACCAGGTTGGCAACGGGACAGGAGTGCGGAAAGCTCGCTCCTGCCCACTGCATCTCTTGACCACCAGGGATCAGCAGAGGAGGTATGAGGACAGGGCAGGGAGGGGGGACAGAGTTCAGAGTCTGTGAGGGAGGGAGGGAGTGAACAGGGCTGGGTGCAGTGACTGGCAGGGGAGGGAGGGAAGGAGGCTGGGTGCAGTGCCTGGCAGGAAGGGGGCTGGGTGCAGTGACTGGCAGTGAGGGGACTGGAGGCAGCGCCTGACAGGGCAGGGCACTTAAATATTAAGCTGCCCAACTTATATTCAAGTCAACCATTTTTCCTCCTTTTGTGGGGGAAAATGTGGGTCTCGACTAATATTCGGATCGACTTATATTTGAGTATATACGGTATATACACTGCTGTGAATGAGCAATATTCACTCCAATCTCAGACCCTTGGCAGCCAACTGTGGTCATTCTCCAGGATTTTCTTCTTGAAGTATTTGTTTAGCATGTTCACTCTGTCCTCATATGCTCCACATAGTTGTCCTTAGCATCTTTCAGTCTTACAGTTCCATTTTTAGACTTTCTCCTTTCTCTATTATATCTGAAAAAGGTCTTGTCCCCTCTCTTTACATATTTAGCCATTTTTTTTTCTTCTGCCTGTGCTTTTCCCAGGTCCTTTTGTTGTGATCTTTTGTATTTCTTGAACACAGCCTCTTTTGTCCTTATTTTTTTGGGGCCATATCGGCTTCCTCTTTTTATTTACTTTCCTTATATAAAGATCTGTTGCCATATGTATAATTGTTGAAATATCTTGTAATAGTTGGTTATTCTCAAGTGTTGGAATACCTTGTAATATTTAATTTGTTGATAGACATCTTGCACCATCCAGTTTAAACATCCATAAACACCAAGAACAAGTCCCAATACCCACTCACACAACTTACTCAAAATTCTTACACGAACCCTACTTATAGGCATAGGCCCTCCAAAAAGACAGCTAACACCAACAGAGCAAAGAACTTTAGTACTAACACCCCATTCCACACACAAAAATGGCAACACGCACACCCAAACTCATCCTAGTCCTACTACTGCTCTCCCTTCTCATAGAAAAATGGAAAACAGCAGGATACCACACACATTCTATACTATCCTCACAACAACACACAGACTGGTTCAACCCAATAGGAAACCCCAAACCCCCAGAACCCTGTTACCTTGTCTTTCATCCAACCAAGAAAACATTCCCACAATCTGGGGAAAAAGACCACCAACAAAAACTAAGGCAAACACACAAAAACTTCATACACCATCTAGAACACTTATCAATACACTCACTACTCACTCTCCCACTAAATTCACATCAATAACATGCGCATATATGAATATACGATCTATCAGCCCAAAGACAGAACTAATCAAAGACTGGCTGATCAAACATAACATAAGCTGCCTCTTCCTAGCCGAAACCTGGCTCACTTCCGACTCAGACCCTCGCATTACCGAATTATGCCCAAACGGTTACAAACTAGAGCTAGTATGCAGAGAAAACAGAAGAGGTGGAGGTCTAGCAATCATTGTAAAAAACAACCTCAACATTAAAGTCCTTACCAAGCACTCCAACCCTCACCTAGACCTTCTAGCATGCCAACTCTCTGACAACACTCTCACAGGAACTCTGAACTGCCTTCTATGCTATGTCACACCAGGAAAATGGAATACCACTAAACAAGAACTTGAAGAATTTATCTTCCAAAATTCCCTCTCTTCCACTCACAACCTGATCCTAGGAGACATTAATCTCCACTTAGAAGATAATACCTCCAAACAAGTAGTGGATATTCTTACATTCCTCAACACCCTATCATACCAAATACTCAACCCCGAACCCACGCATGAAAAGGGCCATCAACTAGATATTGCCGCTTACACATCTCCCAACCTCAACACACAAAACATCCATATCACCAACGGCTCATGGCATCCTACCTTATGGTCTGACCACTACAAGTACACCTTCACCATCAACTGGGAGCATAATAGCATCAAACCTACTCCATGCAAATCAAGCTTCAAGTCCAGACAGAAAATCGAACCTAATACATTCTGGGACACAGTAGATCCTGCAATAGACTTAAACAACCCCAAAGAATTCATAAACACCTGGCGTTCCACAAGTGAATCCACTTTGAACAAACTAGCACCACTAAAAACAAAGTATGCAGACCATCAGACAAATGGTTTGACGCCGAACTCCTACACCTAAAAAGGCAATACAGACAATTAGAAAGGACATGGAAAAAACAGAAACAAGACCACAATAAAACAGAATGGAGATCCCAAATCAAACAATACAAAATCAAACTGAAGGATAAACGCAATGACTACTACTCCAAACTCATTGGCACCGAAAAACCGGACACCAAAAAACTTTTCAGCATTGTAAAAAACCTCACTGATACCAAACCCTTCCTCGCCACCCAAGGAACCCAGACACCAACAGCTTCTCAACTAGCGGACCACTTCAAAAATAAAATCACCACAATCAGATCCACATTCAACAACTCTCAAAACATCATAGAAGAGATACTAATAAATCCCACAATAGACGAAGCCATCTCAGCAGATAGGACCTGGAACAACTTCCCAACGACACAATGGTCAGACCTTGACCGGCTGTACAAAAAATACAGCAGATCTTCTTGTTATCTGAACAACTGTCCTCCCTATCTACTAGCCACAGCGTCCACTAAATTCATAGCATGTCTCACGCTATGGCTGCAAACCACCCTCAGGGAAGGTCAGTTCCCTTTGGATCTTGGCAAAATCATAATCACTCCCATACTAAAAGATCCCAAAGGCCCAATAGACAACCCAACAAACTATAGACCAATCGCTTCTATCCCACTATATGTCAAACTCATAGAGGGTATAGTAGCACAATATCTCACCAATTACTTAGAAGACCATCACATTCTGCATCCAACTCAATCTGGTTTCAGAGCTAACCACAGCACAGAAACACTACTGGTATCTTTACTAGATATAGCCAGACAGCACCTCAGCAAAGGAAACAAGTTACTAGTCATCCAACTCAATCTTTCAGCAGCATTCGACTTAGTTGACCATCCAATACTACTCCAGATACTAGATGCCATAGGAATATCAGGTAAAGTCCACAACTGGTTCCAAGGATTCCTTAAAACAAGATCATACAGAGTTAAGTCAAAAGATCTTCTATCCGACCCCTGGACAAACCCATGTGGAGTACCACAAGGATCCCCTCTTTCGCCCATACTTTTCAACCTCTTCATAGCTTCCTTAGGCACTGCCCTAGACGCCCTAAATATAACATCTTTCAGCTACGCGGATGACATAACCATCCTCCTCCCCTTCGACATCCAAGACCCCATCTCCAACGGACGCCTGAAAACAACACTGGAAACTGTAGAAAAATGGATGAAGAACCATAAGCTGAAACTGAATGCAGAGAAAACCAAATTCCTACTACTAGAAAAGGAACAAAAACCATCCCTAACAGAACTGGAAGTAAACGCAATCAAATATCCAATACAGAGCACTCTCAAAATTCTAGGAATACAATTAGACAGATGCTGCACAATGCAAACACAAATCCACAAAATCATACAAAAAGCATTCTTCACCATGCGAAACCTAAGAAAAATAAGAAAATTCCTTACCAAAGAACACTACAAGCTCATTGTACAATCCCTCATACTTAGTACCTTAGATTACTGCAACAGCCTCTATCTATCTTGCCCAAACAACATGATAAAACAACTACAGACTGTTCAAAACACAGCCATCAGACTCATCTACTCACTTAGCAAATTTGACCACATCACTCCCGCCTATGTAGACGCGCACTGGCTTCCGATAAAAGCAAGAACTCAGTTCAAATTCTATTGTCTACTATTTAAAGTAACCCATGGTACTGCCCCCAGCTACCTAAACAACCGCCTACACCGCTACAACTCACCCAGATCAAGGAGGACTCAGAACCTATTCACCTTCCCCCCTCATAATGGTACCCGACGTAAGAAACTTTACGACAGCCTTCTGGCGACACAGGCAGCGAAAATTGACCCCACCATCACCAAACTGATGATCAAAACAACAGACATCAAAGTGTTTCGAAAAGAAATCAAAACAGTTCTATTCAAAAAACACGTCCTTACTTACTAATCTCCTCCCACTTGTACTTGCTTTCTCCCCTGTGAATAACACACCAGTCAATTCCTCGAATCATACCAACCAAAAAATATCCAGACCGCTAAATAAGCATCTACCACATGTATCCAATAAACTTATCCCTTCAATGTTAGGTAATCCTCCTCAGCTACCCGAATATATTGTAATTCTCCACTGTTTCCTGAAAGTACTTGAATCTTTACTATGTAATTCCATCAGATAAATACAGATATCCTCTAATTTGTAACTATCAACTGTATCATGTAATGTACATGAATCTTTGTTCTCGGTAATGTCCAGATATCTTCTAATTTGTAATCTGCTTAGAACCGCAAGGCACAAGCGGAATAGAAATCACTAATGTAATGTAATGTATAATAGCGTGGATCACTGTCTTTCCATGTCTCCTATGTTTATCCATGCCTTCAGCTCCTCCTTCATTTTACCAGAAAGGGAATAGGGACTTGTACACTGCTTTTTTGTGGCTTTGGCATTTCAAGTGGGAGTGGGAGTGTGTGGTGGGAGTATGTGGGAGCTACAACCTCAGCACCCTGAGGTTGTGGGTTTGAATCCCGCATTGCTCCTTGTGATCCTGGAGCAAGTCACTTAATCTCCATTGCCCCAGGTATATTAGATGGAGTGGGAGCCCACCAGGACAGTTAGGTAAAAATGTTTGAGCACCTATATAATTTGTAATCTGCATAGAATTGTAGGATATGCGGAATATAAATTATAAAAACAATGCTGACATTCAAAGTGGGGGGCACTGGAGGATTAAGTGACTTGCACCAGGATTTTATCTCACAGCCTCTGGGTGTAGAGGCAGCAGCTCAACCAATGAGCCACAGGATGTCCAAAGTCCAGTACTTTGAGTGCAATTCTTGCCAACATATCACAAAAAAAAGATATATTGTAGTAGAACTGGAAAATGCACCGAGAAAGGCTATTGAAATGATTAAGGGGATAGAATGACTGCCATATAAGGAAAGGCTAAAGTGGTTAGAGCTTCTTCAACTTGGAGAAGAAACAGCTGAGGGGGTGATATGATAGAGGTCTACAAAATCCTGCTTACTCTTTCAGAAAGTACAAAGACTAAGGGCTCCTTTTACTAAGGTGCGCTAGTGTTTTTAGCGCGCGTTAAAACCGCTATTGCAGCTTAGTAAGAGGAGTCCTGAGGGACATACATTTAATTTACTAAGGAGTATGTTTAAAACAAATCAGAGGAAATATTTTTTCCTCAGTGCAAAATAAAGCTCTAGAGCATGCGGCCCCGCGAAGTATTTTGTGCAGTCCCGGTCGTGGGCGATGCAGTCTTTTCCTCTGCTGCCCCCGGGTGTTTACCATCTTGCCGGCTCCCTCCTCTGTCTTGCTGCAGTGTTTGCGCGTTTGGGCGGCCGCAGAAACATTTTTTTCGGCCAATGCGGCCCAGGGAAGCCAAAAGGTTGGACACCCCTGCTCTAGAGCTTATTGAAGGAGGATGTGGTAAAAACTGTTAGTGTAGCTACTTTTAAAAATGGTTTGGGCAAAATCCTGAAAGAAAAGTTCATAAACCATTATTAAGGCAGACCTTAGGGAAATCAAATAGCTTCTGGGACTCTTTTGGGATCCTATCAGATACTTGTGCCCTGGACTGGCCACTTTTGGCATCGAGATACTGGACTTGATGGACCTTTGGTCTGATCCAGTATGGCAAATTTTATGTTCTTATCGTAGGGTCTTTTTCAGCTTCAGCGTCTTATGCCATCAAATGAAGGGCCCATGGGGGATCTGTAAATGATCCTTTAGTTTAGCAGTCATCCCTCTATTCACTGGAATTAAAGCTATTCATCCTTTCTTTTGCATTCATACAAAAAGAGGAGAGAAATTCATGTCTCTTTCCTTGTGTCCTTTATGTTTTATCATACCAGAAAAGAATGATTTAAGCTGCCTTGAACTAAAATTGAAAAGGCAGTCTATAAATAACATTGTTCATTTTTTTTTCTTTATTGATGGCTAACAGATTTGACACTAGAAAACTCACCAGCTTAGGCTAATTGTAGTGGGGTTAAGGTCTGTGACTATCCCTACTCACTCTCAGGGATTCTCTTGCACTCTCATCCCCGTCCTCAACCCCATTAACAGAGCCACATTATGGTGGGCAGGAGTGCAATCTATGACCCGGGGGAGAGAGGTTCAGGCTAGCAGAGTGCAAGAAACAGCCTTATGATGTAATCTTACGGTTCTCCTAATAGCACAAATTCTGCATCCTTGAGCAATACATATTTAGTTTGGTAAATTTTCATTAATTCTATAATAAATAAATTAATGACAGTGGTGCATACTGTGCTATTTCAGCCAATATAAACTGTGCAGAAATTGGAAGAATTCTAAGATATTATAAACAGAATTCCCTAAAGTAGATATTCCTGACATTTTGATAAACCCAGTCGCATTTTTTTTTATACAAAATAACCCACACTTATCATTGTATGTTCCAAGTTGTGCAACTACCTAGCACTTCTGTGTTAGGTGTAGAAGTCATAATATAATAGGATCAAATATTTACAGACTTTGGGAAATAACAATGCATGGAGACACAAGCAAGGCAATATTGTCCTTATTTCTGGCAATGCTTATATTTTTTGGTCATTTGTTTTGTTTTGATATACTGTATGTTGAGAGATTCTTCCAGCTTTGATACTTCAAGATTCAAATGGCACATTATAAGCACAGTGTCCTTTCCTGTGGAAAAAAAATAAAATTAAGAAAATTTACAACTAATAAGACATAAAGACAAGAAAAGGCTTTATAACAGCAGTGCAATGAAAATTATTATAAATGAATACATCAAGTAATGCTGTAGTTAGAGGCAGGGAGTAACATGAATCATGATATACAGATACGAGGAGCCGCTGAAAAGTTCTTAGCCCAACCAAGAAGAGAATGATGTGGAACCATGAAACTTACAAGTTATTCCAGACTTTTCTTGCCATTTTTCATTTCATTTCATATCATTGAAACGAAAGATGTCAAGAAAAGTGTGGAATAACTTGTACATTTTATGGCTCCCCATCATTCTCTTCTTGGTTGGGCTGAGAACTTTTCAGTGGCTCCTCGTATTGTGATTTCATAATGTCTCATTCCACCAATGCCTAAGAGCCAACCTCACCGGTGATATCACAATGGTTTGGTTTCCCTATACTAGTGTCCATTTGCTAGATGCATTTGCCTCATTGAAGCAAAAAGTATCGAGAAAAGTGTGGAATAACTTGTTAAGTTTCATGGCTCCACATCATTCTCGTCTTGGTTGGAATAAGACTTTTTCAGTGACACCTCATAATTTATAGAGATGAGTTTATGACCATGTATTCAATGATCTGATTTATTCATATAGACTGCTTGAAAATCTACCTAAACATAACTTATCCATAAATCTGTCAGCAGCAATCACCTCACTGACTTCTAATCAACTAATTTAGCATGATCTCCTTTTCAAAATCCATACTGGCTCTTCCCCATTAAATCATGTTTGTCCATATGACCAGTAATTTTGTTTTTAACAATAACTTCTACCATTTTACCTAGAAACAATGTCAGGCCATTGGTCTTGATGACCCTGTGAAGCATTTTGAAAATCAGCATTACACTGGCTACCTTCTAGTCAACTGGGGATAGAGAAAGTATCTGCATATAATATATGTAAACTGCTTTGGTTGGTATATCAAAGTCATGACCCTGACCCTTTGATCCTCAGGCACTAAACTAAATTTAAATAATAAGTTACAGATTACCAGTCTGCAATTTTCTATTGAAGTTCCCTTAGTACTTTAGGATGAATACCATCAGGTCCTGGTGATTTTTTAGCATTTCATTTATTAGTTTTGTCTAAACTCTTTCAAATTCATATGGATATATTTCAATTCCTCTGAATTATCACCTACAAAGAATTGTTCTAGCATGAGTGTTTACCAGAATCCTACACTGTAAAAAATGAAACAAAGAATTAATTTAGCTTTTCTGCTGTGATCGTGCTCTCCTTAAGTAACCTTTGAACTATGGGCCTTCTAATGGCCCAGCTGACTCCATCTCAGGTTTCTGCTTCATAATATACTTAAAGCATCTTATTATTCACAGTTTCTTTGGCTTTCTGTACTAATTGTCCTTATTTCGCTGCTGGAGAATTGGCTAGAGAATCAGCCAACGGCGATCGAGTCAGTATCTATAGTGCATCTAGCCCTTTGTTTTTATATGGCTATAAAGGTGAATGCAAGAAACTATTGTAGACTGGACAGATATGAGAATACAGCTTGAGATTTGGTTTTATCTAAATAAAGCTAACTTGGCAACAACTATTCATTCCCATGAGTAGATAATTTGTAATTTATGGAATTAGGGATTGCAATCTTCCATTTTGGTGTGGCCTGCAGTGGACATAAGGTCTAAATTTAAGGCCCTCTCCCTGGTTCTTTTAAATGTATGCACAGAGGAGCACATGGTTGAACTATGACCCATCTAGACCCTTCTGGCTGACTTAGCAGAGATTTTTAAGTTTATCATAATTGACAATGATACATTTGACATCTATTAGAAGTAAGATGGTGATATTGTGGCCCAAATATATAGAATTGTATTTATATGGATTTAGATCATATTTTTCAATAGTATCTCGAGGTAATTTACATTCAGGTACACTAGGTATTTTCCTGTCCCTGGAAGGCTTATAGAATAAGTTTATACCTGAGTAGGGTTGCCATATGGCTCCAGAAAAAGTTGGATGGATTGAGACATCTGGGTTTTATCTCCATTGCTTTCAAAGGAAGGAAAAGCCAGATATTAACCTGTAACCTGTTCTGAGCTCTTTAGGGGAAATGGGATAGAAAATTAATTAATTAATTTTTTAAAAGCCTCAATCTGTCATCCTTACTTCCATTACTGTCAATGGAATTAAAAACCAAATATCTCAATCCGTCCTCCTTTTTCTGGAGCCATATGGTAACCCTATACCTGAGGTAATGGAGGGTTAAGTGGCTTGTGTAAGATCACAAGGGATTGCAACAGCATTTGAAAGTGATTTCCCTGGTTATCAGCCAATGTTCAAACCATAGGCTACTCCTCCACTACACCTTCCATAGAGTTGAGGGCTCTGGCAAGCATTAGCAGTAAAAATTTGAAAGATACAGATCATACTCCACCTACCCTGGCTTAAGAGTGAGGCTCACTACTGTCATGGTTTGCACAAAACTAATTAAATCGATTAACAGATGTAGTGTGAAAACATTAATGTTGCAATACCAGTACCTGTCTCTGCTGCAAGGGCCACTTATATACTGAAATATTACTCAAAGCAGCCTCATAGACTCAACAGCCTTAGCTGTCTAAACGAACTACACTTCTCCCTCCGTATTCGCTGTGATAGGGGATTAACAGAACCGCAAATACAGAAAACCCGCAAATAACTTTTTCAGATGTTATTCGCTGTTTTCTATTAAAAACCATCGTGATTATGGTGAAACCGCATTTCACCCTCAACCACAACTACAAGAACTCACGTATAATTCAACTCTTCACCTTTCCCTCCCTAAAACTATGCCACTCAAAAAAATTCCTCGACAAAACCTACACCTTCCAAGCCGCCAAAATAAACCCTTGGCTAGCCCAAATGGCCCTCAAGGCCTACAACTACCTCGACTTTAGAAAACTGCTCAAAACTCACCTATTTCGAAACCAAGACCCTTAATGCCCCTTTAATAGCCCCCCCCCCGTCTGATCTTCTCCCCTCCCCCTCCTCTCCCCCCTACTTCTCTCCTTGCTGTTCGTAACCCTATGATCATTTTGATATGTAACCTCTTGTAACTACTCCCTCCTTACTGTTTGCAACGCTATGTTCAATTTGATAAGACCCAAATCTTGAAAGACCTTCTAGACGAGCTCGACCCTGGATTCCTGTGCATCACAGAATCTTGGATCGCCAAAGACGACCTGTTCACACAAAATGAACTCCTCCCCCATGGCTATCAAGGCCTATTCTCCCCCAGACCCAACCGAAAAGGAGGTGGTCTGGCACTCCTCTACAAATCTTTCTTCGACGTCCAGCTCCTTGAGACGGGCACCCATGCTTCTCTAGAATACTTGCTTGCCTCAGTCACTGACGAACTCCGCACCCACCCATTGGGCATCCTAATACTATACCGACCACCCACCCCTTGGACCAAATCTTCCAATCTTGTCTATGAGACCATAACAATTGCCTTCCTTAAATTCCAAAGATTCCTGATTGTTGGTGATATCAATCTCCACCTCGACGACACAAATAACAATGACACATCTGAATTCAACAACTTCCTTACCTCTCTAGGTTTTCCCTCACCCACCCCATCCCCAACCCACGAAAAAGGGCATACCCTAGACTTCACCACCTTCATGGATCTTACTGCCTTCAAAACCTCAACCGACGACACTCGCTGGGAACAAGTCCCCTGGTCAGATCACTTCTTAGGGACTACCTGTCTCCCTGTCTTCATGTCACATCTTGACTCCCCACCCCACTCCTCTCATTCCATAACCTTCCGCAAAAAAACCTCGAGCAACCTATTCTGGTCCAAACTCCTCAACAAACTCTCCTCCAACCCTAGACCTACAGATCCCGAATCACATTGGCACAACTGGACCGCCCTCTCCGAGTCCACCTACCACTCCCTTGCTCCATTAACCACCAAAACCATCTCCCACCCCCGAAAGGCCCGCTGGTACCTACCTCTTCACAGAGAGTTGAAACAGAAATGTCGCGCTTTGGAGCGCAAATGGAAAAAATCTAAATCCCCCTCTGATAGACAGACCTGGAGGGCTAATATTAAATTTTACAATTCAACATTAAAAAAAGCCAGGAAAAACTTCTTCGGAGACAAGATCTCTAGATCCAACAACCAGATCAGTGCGTTGTTCAATATCTGGCGCTCCCTAACTACAAAAAAAGACCCACCTTCGCTTCCACCATCTCTATCAGCCGATGCCCTTGCAAAATTCTTTAATGAAAAGGTTACCACTCTAAGATGCTCCTTCCCTCCCACAGTCTCCTACAATTCCCTGACCTCTATTGATCTCAACCCTACCTTACCTGTATCCACCCCCATTCCTGCCGACAGATCCTGGACCACCTTCGAGCTTGTCTCTGAACCGCAAGTCTCCAAACTCTGCCTCAAACTAAAAACTTGCAAGTGCATTTTGGATCCTTTCCCCTCCTATCTATTCGAGAATATCCCTACACAGGCCATCGCTTCCCTCACCGACCTTATAAACTCTGCCCTAACATCGGGCCTTTTCTCCCCCGACATGGGACACATTTCATTGTCCCCTCTACTGAAAAAGGCCGACCTTGATCCCACCATTCCATCTAACTACCGTCCTATAGCAAATATCCCTCTCCTAACCAAGCTATTAGAATCCATCATATCCACCCAACTCTCATCCTACCTAGAACGTTTCTCTATCCTCCTACCCCACCAATTCGGCTTCAGACCCAACTTCAGCACCGAATCCCTCCTGGCCTCACTAATCTCTAAGGTACAACAACTCCATTCTCGCAACAAATTCGCTGTCCTTCTTCAATTCGACCTCTCCGCAGCCTTCGACGTCGTTCACCACGACATCCTAATCTTCCAACTCTCTGAAATAGGCATAAGCTCCACAGTCCTTGACTGGTTCTCGAAATTCCTACGCTTCCGCTCCTACACCGTTAACACAAACGGTTCCTCATCCCCCGCCTGGAAGCCGAAATGTGGAGTCCCGCAAGGCTCACCCCTCTCCCCTATCCTTTTCAACATCTACATGTCCTCTCTGAAACTCCTTCATCTATCCCCCCTAGAAACTCTCTACTCCTATGCTGACGACATCCTCATCCTCCTCGAAACCGACGCGAACCTCTCGAACCTCGCCGAGAACATCTCCACATGTATTACGAACCTCCAATCCTGGGCCCAATCTGTACAAATGAAACTGAATGAGTCCAAAACCAAACTACTTTGGCTCGGCCCAATTTCAGATCATTTACCCACCTCCATCCCTCTACCTTCCGGCCCCACTCTTCAGCTTGAGTTTTCAAGCAAAGTCCTAGGCATCATCTTAGACTCCTCTCTCTCCTTCAACGATCACCTCAACTCCCTGGTAAAAAAATGCTTCTTCAGCCTCCATATGTTGAGGAAAGTAAGATCTTGCTTTCATCATTCTCATTTCGCCATCCTCGTTCAATCCACCATCCTCTCTAGACTAGACTACTGCAACTCCATCTATATAAGCCTAACTAAGAAAAACCTCCTTAGACTTCAGCTAATTCAGAACGCCGCGGCCAAGCTTATTTTCACAAAAGGCAAGTTTTATCACGTTTCCCCACTCCTCTCCAAGCTCCACTGGCTCCCAGTACACTCCAGAGTCCTCTATAAATGTGCCTGCTTAGCCTTCAAGATTCTACATGGCGCACTTCCTCCCGTTATCCCACTCTTCTGGAATTCCTCAAACCCGCTCTCTTCTAGACCCTCCCAAAAACTGAAACTATCTTTCCCATCTATAAAAGGTATATCCCGCGCAGGAAAACTTGGAACATCCCTCCCCTTTAGAACCACGGAACTCTGGAACAACCTCTCATCCCCGCTCAGAAATTCTAGCTCCTTCCAGTCCTTCCGTAAACGCTTGAAAACTTGGCTCTTCTCAAAAATCTAATCACCTCCCGTTCTCTAGTACCCTGCCCCTCTCTATCTTCTCAGTCCCTCTCCTATACCCTTTCTTTGTAGTTCCTTTCCTCTCAACCTCTGTAAACCGTGCCGAGCTCTGCGCATGCGGAGATGGTGCGGTATACAAACCTAAGGTTTAGTTTAGTTTAGTTTAGATATGTTACCACTTGTAACCACTTGTTCAATTTGATATGTAACCACTTGTAATCTTTGTCTAACTAATGTGAACCACCAAGAACTCTTCGGGGTATGGCGGTATACAAAAATAAAGTTATTATTATTATTATTATTATAATATGGTGGGAGATTTGGCCAATTCCTGAAGGAGAGGCAAAACATGGTGAAGAAAGTGCTGGGAAGCAGTGATTTTCTCTGTAAATGCATAGAATCAGTGATTTCTCTATGCAAGCTGACATAATTGGGGGGGAGGAACCAGCAAGCTAAAAACTGTGAATAATTGAAACCACAAATGCTAAAACCGTGAATACGGAGGGAGAAGTGTATGCTATACTAGAGCACAGAATCATATCATTGGTTGAATATCCCCCCACCCCTCCAAAAAAATAAAGAGCACTTTGAAAAATATGTCACCAGGGTACTCCAACAGCAGAGCAGGACTGGTAGAGGAAGGAGGTCTCAAAAATAGAAGAAAAAGAGGGGGGGGGGGAATGCAAAACAAAACTGCATGTAGCTGAGGACAGTCCAGGTCACAGACATTTATACAGAATCCAACACATGTGGTGGACTTTTATCACACTGGAAATTCTTTTTCAAGTGCAGCAGCACCTCCTCTGGCTTCTTTCATCACAGGAGACAAACACAAACAGAGAGCAAACCTCGCATCTCTCAACAGGCTCAGCAGCCATATTCAGCCAATGAAATGATTCTGTGCTCTAGTATAGCCTAGTTTGTTTAGACAGCTAAGGCTGCCATTTATGCTTGTTGAGTCTATGAGGCTGCTTTGAGTAAATTTTCACTGTATAGGTGGCCCCTGCACATTATATCTGTTAATTGATTTTGTAGAAAGTGTGTGAACCCCTTTTTTTTTTTCCACATTATTTCTAAATGCACAAAACTAACCCAGTTGAAGACTGTGCTCCTTTGAGGAAGAAGTAGGTTATGTGCAGCTCAGGAAGAAGGTGGAATCATGTTTTTTTCATTTAGATATACAGTGGAGAAAGGTCATTTTTGAGGGAGGGAAATATTTTTTTCAGTAGGGTTGGAAAGAATAGTGCTGGCAGGTTTTAATGTAATATCTGTAGTTTTAAGTTGTTTATATATACAGATATGTACATTTGTTTTGATTTGTTATGGATTTTATTTTGAAATTGGTAGCAATAGCTGGAATAAAAAATTAATAATTGAACTACAAGGATTGAAACGAGAGGAAAGGAAAGGGGAGGGCCTAGGTAGCTAAGGCCTGGGATGATCATGTTACTCCTCTTCTGAAAGAAGCCCACTGGCTACCCATTACTCACCGTATCACTTATAAAACCTTAATGCTGGTCTTCAAAATCAAACTTTTGTCTCTCATCTTTTCTTGATAAACCCATCATCCCTCTTTGCCCTTCTCGGACCCTCAGATCAGCTGATCAGAATTTATTGACCATCCCTTCCATCAAAGAATTCTACTACACTAGAAAAACTAACTTTTCCGTTGTTGCTCCAACTTTATGGAACGCCATGCCACCTCAACTCCGCCTTGAAAATTCTCTCGACAAATTCAAGATTAAACTAAAAACATTCTTATTTCAAGACACATACCATAGCCTTTAAATACTTCCTCTTCAACAGCTAGCAAAATTTAACATCAACCGCTTTTAAGAAGCGACCCCCTCTCCTGATGTCATATCCCCTGTCCCTTTTTTAAAAATTTTGTTTTTAATGATGTAATTATCGACTCCCCCTTCCCCTTTTTACCCTCAAGTTCATGTCTGTATATGTAACTTGTCTTTTTAATGTTCACTCTTTCCCCCACCTATAATAATTATTTTAACCTTTCATTTTTTTAGTATTGTAAACCGGCTAGATGCATGTTGATGGTCGGTATATTAAAATGAATGAAACTTGGTAAGTGATGGGGAATAAGATGGTAGGGCTCAGAACTTCCTTCAAGACTGCTATTACCCCATGGCCTCTGCAGTGCATCCTGTCCAGCTATACCTGCAGATTCTGGTGGTGCACTCTAAATCCTGGACACAGTAAGCCCCCAGGGGTTTGCTGCCAACCATCCTCCAGAATGGTGTCATCCTGATGAAACGGTGGTGTGACGGAAGTCCTTCCTCTACGATCCTGGGTCTCAACACAGACGCTCCTCTCTCAGATTTGGTCCTAGACAACAGCCTGCCTGTGGAAATGGGGCTCGAGCATATCTGTAGGAAGAGAAAAGAAAGAAATGAAGATCATTAAAGCAAAATAAGAAACTAGTGGTCCATACAAACAGGGAGATGGATTTTCAATAAATGATGCCCAAACTTAGGCTTCAGATATGGCCCCAAGCTCAGGGGAGCAGAGGAGATGAGGTTTGGGGGGGGGGGGGGCAGGGCTGCACATCCTCTTTTTAACTTATACTTTTCTCTCAGCACCCCAGCAAAACACACACTTCTCTACTGCTGGTGTTTACCTGACCACGCTGAACAAAAAGCACTGAACTTTTCTCTGGGCACCCCAGGATGATGTCACTGGAGAGTGGAGTCAACGAGATGAAAACTGCAAATAATCAAAGTCACAAGTGCTGAACCCATGAATATGGAGGGAGACCTGTACAAATATGGTAACCCTAATGCTGTGACTGGGCATTCTGGACGGGCCATTTGGCCATTATCTTCTCTCAAGTTTCTGTCGCACCTAACTAAGGAGTTTAACCAAAAATCTATCTGTCACCCGCTTTAGTCAAATTTTATTGACCTGGTTTCCTTTCCTTGGGAGAATTTCCGCTGACAAACCCCTTGGTAAAACGACTACAGAGATATGGTGACAGCAGGAGATTCTCACAGAGGTGTGCTGCATCACAGTCATCAGAAATGGCGAGATTCATAGCTCGGAAGCTAGCTCTATCTAGGAAGTGACATCAGCGGAAGAGCTGATGCTTGTGTGAGTGGCAGGTTGGGGTTGCTGCTTGCAATGCGAACATTAAAGAGGTATGGGGGGAGGGGCACAGGCATGAGGCAGGAGGAAGCAGGGAAGGAGTGGACGAGGGTGGGATGGGAGGTGGAGAAGAGGGCAGGGAGGGGTGCCAGTTCCCTGGGCACCTCTCACCTTCACAACGCCTGGCACTGGTTCAACTTTCTAACTACTGGAGTTGCCATTGAAGACCACTCCAGCCTCGATCCTGTTCTGTTTCTTGCCATTTATGGAACCCAGATAGTGGAAGTTTGCTCAACATTGGCCTTACTTCCCAACCACTGAAGCAGCCATCAAAGTTCACTCCCTGAGTCCTACCTTTACCCATGGACAACCACAGCACTAACCAGACAGTGTCACGGCAGTCAGAGCTAATAATTAGCAGCACTGGATACTGGCAGCCAGCCTGCTCAGCATTTTATTTATTTAATTTTTCTGTAGTGTTCTCCCAGAGGAGCTCAGAACGGTTTACATGAATTTATTCAGGTACTCAAGCATTTTCCCCTGTCTGTCCTGGTGGGCTCACAATCTATCTAATGTACCTGGGGCAATGGGGGGATTAAGTGACTTGCCCAGGGTCACAAAGAGCAGCATGGGTTTGAACCCACAACCTCAGGGTGCTGAGGCTGTAGCTTTAACCACTGAGCCACACTCTCTGGTTTAAGCAGGCAGCAGCCTCCCCTACCGCTTAAACCACACACAACATTGACCTCTATATAAAATAGCAAAAACCTTAAAAAAAATCAGAAGATAGAAGCATTTCATTCTCTTTCCTTCATACAGTTATTATTACTTTGGTTTTCAAAAACACAATAATATTTCCAGCACTTTGGGCACCTTTAACTAAGGTGCGCTAACGTTTTTAGCGCCCGCAGAAAATCACCACGCGCTACGCTTCTAGAACTAACGCCAGCTCAATGCTGGCGTTAAGGTCTAGTGCGCGTGGCAATGTAGCGTGCATTATTCTGCGCGTTAAAGCCCTAGCGTACCTTAGTAAAAGGAGCCCTTAATCTTTTTCAAAAGTTGTAGGTAACAGTCTTATCAGTATATTACATTTAAGGCTTTATATTTTAACTGATAAGCACCAATACAATGCCCTAATGCAAAAATAAACTAACATAAAATATGTGAAGGGAAGTTCTATACTATGGGCTCCTTTTACAAAGGTGCGTTAGGGCCTTAACGCGCGGAACAGCGCGCGCGCTAGCCGCTACCGCCTCCTCTTGAGCAGGCGGTAGTTTTTCAGGTAGCGCGCGTTAATCCGGTGCGTGCGCTAAAAAACGCTAGCACACCTTTGTAAAAGGAGCCCTATGTGACCCTCTTTGGGGAACGGTGACTAAAGTCGCCAGAAACAAAACCATGAAGTTTTAATGAATTCGGTTAGAGCAAACAATTTGTAATATAACAGTCCAAACCCTACCCTTTTATGTGAAAAACTAAAAACAAACAAAAAAAAAGTTGCAGGAATTCAAACACGTAACTTTTACAAACCGCTTATGGACACGTGACATGAAAAATCCAGCCACGCCCGATCCCCCAGCCTTGAAGCAACTTGAACAGGCGAAACGCTGGCCATTGTCAGCAGTGGGACTTTGGCAACTGGATTTAAATCATGATTATAATTACATGCATTTGCACAGGTAAGTATTGAATTTTCAAACAAAATGTTTTCAAAATTATTACACATTGAAAAATTTAAGCTTGACTGTTCATTATGAGAAATTAAGAAATTGTTAGAAGGGGTTTTATGCTTATGAGGAGGCACTTTTTGAGCTTCTGAGAGCAAGAGTTCTGAGCTGTGCCCTGAAGCTTTTTGTCACCGCCCCCTGCTGTAATGAATCTGACTTACACCTTTAGAGTTTTGTAGTGCAATATATTGTCTTGGGTGGGAATGAATTGGATTGATTTGCTTTAATCACCTTTTCCCAGAGACAGCCGCATTTAGGAGCCTGTATTTAGGCCCCCCTTGTCTGTGTAAATGTTTAGAATACTGGAAATTGTGGGTGTATGTGTACATTTAAAACATTTGCAAATTTTACAGAATGCGGATATTTGGCTACTAGATAATTTACATATTAGGGATCATGTAACTCCTTTATATTTAAAATATCATTAAGATTCTGATGCTAGCTCATAAAGCTTTTTTTTTTTTTTTACTACAACCTCCATATCCTTCAACCTTAGTGTTATTTTATGCTCCCCATCAATTATTAAGATCATTGGATGACAATTGAGTAGTTTCACCCCATATTTCTAAGGCTCGTCATTAACTCAGAATGGAGCATTTTTTAAATTTGGTTCCAGTTTTATGGAACAGTTTATCACTGGAGCAGAGGAAAGAAGAATCCATAACAAATTTTAACAGATATCTAATATCTAAAGGCCCATTATTTTTGACTAGCTTTCCTTTGTTCAGCAAACTGAAATCCGTTGTCATAATTTGCATTGTAAAGTAGTTATATTGATTATGTAAGTATATATATATATATATATATATATTTATTTATTTATTTATATATATAATTATTATTTTTTTCTTTCTTTCTTTCTCTTTTTGTCTTTTCTATTTTTAATGGAGTTCTTTTCATTATTTATGCTTATATTGTGATCTCATTTGTAGCCTAAGCAATATATTAAGAGTTTTAATAAACATACCTGCAAAAGTACCATTGGGGGAGCCTGAACACTATCCTGCAAATGCCTGCTTAATTTGAAAGGGGTACACCCATATGGGTGGGGGCTCCCACTTACATGCACAACTCACATGCCCTGCTGTATTTTGTCACCCATATCTTTGTCAGCTCTATGGCTGGTGTAACTGCGGACACCTAAACATTAGGTGTGCCGATACCAGGTTACACTACTGTGTTTCCCCAAAGATAAGACAGTGTCTTATATTAATTTTAGGTTAAAAAAAAACCACACACTAGGACTTAATTTTGGGTATGTCTTATTTTTTTCATGTACAACAATCATTTCTCCCTTCCTCTCCTCTACCCCAATTCTTCCTCTTTCCTCCCCCCCCCATGTGCAGCATCATTCCTCTCCTCTTACCCATCCCCTTGTGCAGCAGAACCCCACTGTGAGTCTGACAAACCTCTGCTCCAAGGCCTCCTAAAGCAACAATGGTGTGGGTTGCTGAATCGATGATTCTGATTTTTTCAGCAAATCAGGCAGCACTAGTCTCAGGGATGGAGTCAGAGAGTATTGGGGACATTCGGGGGGAGGGTGGGGGGGCACTTCAGGGGTCGATCTTAACTAGGGCTTATTTTTAGGATAGGGCTTATATTAGGAGCATCTTTAAAAATCATGCTAGGGCTTATTTTTGGGATAGGTATTATTTTCGGGGAAACAGGATAGTATTCTATTATGGCACCTGAGTGGTCAGATATATTTTAATATGTTTTAAGTTTAATATGTTTTAAGTTTTTCATGTTTATGTTTCTTTGGGCTTTATATACTGCCATTGCTGACGATACAGATCAAAGCGATGCATGATACAAAATGAACTCAGAGAAAGGATCTCCATAAATAAGGTAGCAAGGTAAAGAGTTGCCTAGTGGTAGAGCGACTGCCTCTGCACTCAGAGGTTGTGAGTTCAAATCTCAGCACGGCTCCTTGTGACTCTGGGCAAGTCACTTAATCCTCCATTGCCCCAGGTACAAAATAAGTACCTGTCTAGATGTAAACTGCTTTGAGTATAAAGCCACAAAAAAGGCAGTTTGTAAGTTCCATTCCCTTCCCCTCATTCATAACGAGGAATAGTTAAAGAGAGTAGACAAGTACATCAGAAGAACTGGTATACACTGTCTGTGACACACAGGACCACCATCCTCAAAGGGAGATGCTAAATCTTAATGTGAAAAAAATGAGTTTTTAATAGCTCCTGCCCTGTGCCCTCAAGGCATTTAAATGGAGGTACCCAGTTGTAGAATTGCCCCTTTATTAGATAAACGCCCCCCAAAAGACCACTTGCTCTAGTAGTCTTTTGCCCATCCACTGGCATGTCTCATATTCTCCACTCAGTTATAGGCCTTTTCTGTGCTGACCACACCTAAGTGACACAAATTTACATTCTTAATTCCACTGGAAAAAGTCATCAGGAAATCCTTATTGCAGCTCATTGGAGCAGGGGGAAATAGTACCTGTTATGCAAAAATACTGATAAACACTCTTTTTTATACTCTCAAAGGCCTCCCTCAAATTGTCTAGAAAACACATATTTACATGTTTCTACATCCAATATCAAAGTGGGGTTATGACAACAAAAATTCCTGCAATGCGCAATAGGATTCGCATATTGCCAGCGCTCTAGGAATGTGGGTGCCGTATTGAACAAGAAGAAAGAGGGATTCCCATTTCTCAATAATAAAGCAACCCATCTGTATTGTGATTCTGTTTCTACCTTTCTATAGCAAGGTTTTTATTTAGGCATGGGGATTGCTACTGAAATTTCTATATTTTTTTTAGTGCGTATGTGAATAATCCTCTTTCCCAGAAAACAATTCTGACACAGACATTTTGAATGTTTGTGAACTGTCAAGGCAAACTCTGATTTTGAAAACAATTGAGATGCAATACTGTCAGGGTCTGTATTGAGCACTTTAATATATGCACCCCAAGATTTGTTCATTCTTTCAAATTATTTAAACCCATGTTCGCACAGTACATTGCGGGAGCTGGGGTGTAACTTGCACACTTTTCTGATGACAAACAGTCCTGCAGCACTTTGATTATACTGGATATGGTGGGATGGATAAGTAGAAAAGGATATAAGCGATTTCAAACCCATTCTTTGTGAGGAATTAAATAAAAATCAAGAAAAGGTTAATAGCCTGATTACAATAGAAGATAAAATTGTTCGTATTGCTGCTTTCAGTAACTCTATCCAGTTGGAAGCATTCCAATGATCTTTTCTCACTCATCAGAAAGTCTTGGTGACTGGAAGGAGCAGGTTAGGTGCAACTAAAGGAAGAACCTGCATCTTACCTGGGAGGTGCAGAAGAGAAGGAAGAAGCAAAAAGCCAGAGTTATTTTGAAGCCTACTCTTTGCCCAGCATAGAAGTTTAGGCAAGCCATGCCTTCTTTTCATATGCAGCTATCTGCAGGTAGTGAGAGTTTGTAAGCTGCTGTCCAGCATGCATTACACTGAACCCAAATTTATAGTGCCTGCCTCCTTCCAGCCCACGCCAGCTCCCTCCTGCGTCACAGGTCACAGATTCTGCTCAAATATTTGAGAAAAGCATTATCCTGTTTAACTATTACCTCACCCCCACTGTCTTCTATCAGACTTTCCACCTCTGCCTTGAAATCCTAGACATCCAAGGTCAGTTCTTTAGCCCCAGTAAACAGGTTCCTGCCAATAACTGGGTAAATTCAATGAACCTTTATACAGTGAACTTATCCTACCTGGATTTTATGTCAGCAAATCAAGGGTGAATCTTTTTTTATATTCTGTGCCTGCAACATAAAAAATGAAATGCATAAGAACATAAGAATAGCCATACTGGGTCAAACTAATGGTCCATCTAGTCCAGTATCCTGCTTTCAAAGGGGCCAATCCAGGACACGAATACCTGGCAAAAAGCCAAATAGCAGCAAAGTTCCATGCTACCAATCGCCGGACAAGCAATGGCTTCCCCTATGTCTGTCGCAATAGCGGACTATGGACTTTTCCTCCAGGAACTTGTTCAAACCTTTTTTTAAAATCTAGCTACTTTAACACGTTCCAGAGCTTAACTATTCTCTGAGTGAAAATTTATTTCCTCTTATTGGTTTTAAAAGTATTTTCCTGTAACTTCATCGAGTACCCCCCTAGTCTTTGTAATTTTTGATGGAGTAAAAAAACCGATTCATTTGTACCCATTCTACACCACTCAGGATTTTGTAGATTATTCACGGCATCCTTCCTTCCCTAATCCCACTTTCTTTCAACTCCTTGTGCCCTGACTCCACCAGGACCGCCCATAAATTAAAACTATCCTTCCCCTCCCTACATGGTATTCTCCACGTAGGTAAACTGGGAAAATCACTTCTTTTCAAAATCACAGGTCTCTGGAATGACCTTACTATCCCGCTGCGGAACCTGAGCTCCCTCCATTTATTCTGCAAGCAACTAAAAACCTGGCTCTTCTCTAACATGCAATTTCTTTTCCCTTACTTTTCCACTCGATTTATAAACTTATGTAAACCTTTTCCTACCCTTTCTCATTTTTAAGTTCTTGTAAACCGTGCCGAGCTCTACTTCCGTGGAAATGATGCGGTATATAAACTTAAGGTTTAGTTTAGTTTAGTTTAATCATATCTCCCTTAGACCATCTTTTTTTCAAGCTGAAGAGCCTTAACCTCTTTAGTCTTTCCTCAAACAAAAGAAGTTCCATCTTCTTTATCATCTTGGTGAAGAATAGTAATTTTTTTAGGGAGGTAAAGATTTTTTCCAATGGGGTTGGAAAGAATAGTGCTGGCAAGTTTTAATGTAATATCTTTCAACCTATTATAATTTCGCTATCTTTTTTGAGATACGGTGACCAAAATTGAATGCAATACTCATTGTGAGGCTGCACCATGGAACAATACAGAAACATTTTGATCACTAAATTGAAAATAAAATGATTTATGGATTAAGAACTGGTTGAAATATAGAAAAAAGAATAGGGTTAAATGGACACTACAGTGTTCCCCCATGAATTTGCGGTTCACGAATCGCGGACTCGCGAATTTGTGGTCTGCTCCATCCGCCTCTTCCTGTAGTAAAGTCGGGCTACACCAATCAGGAGCTGTTTGTCAAAGCAGCTCCTGACTGGTATAGCCCGACTTTACTACAGGAAGAGGTGGTTGGAGCAGACTACGAGTGATTTTCTTCACCCGTTGGCGCTTCAGCTGTCCTCTCCTGCCTCCCACGGAACCCCCGCGAATTTCGGGGGAGTACTGTATTCTTAATGGAGAAGAGTAAATAGTGGGGTTCTCAAGCGTCTGTGCTGGGACTGCTGCTATTAAACATATTATCAGTGATCTAAAGATAGGAATAACTAGTGAGATAATTAAATTTGCTGATAACACAAAATTGTTCTAAGTTGTTAAATTGCAAGAGGATCTTGTGAGACTTGGAAATTGGGCATCAAAATGGCAGATGGCAATTAAAGTGAACAAGTGCAAAGTGATGCATATGAGAAAGAGGAACCTGAAATATAGCTTCATGATGCAAGGTTTCCTGTTAGGAGTTACCATCCAGGAAAAGGATCTAAGTGTGATTGTTGAGGATATATTGAAGCCCTCAGCTCATTGTTTGGTGGTGGCTAAGAAAGCATATAGAATGTTAGGAATTACAAGGGGCTGCTGAAGTTCTCAGCCCATCCAAGAAGAGAATGATGTGGAGTCATGAAACTTACAAGTTATTCCATACTTTTCTTACCACTTTTCATTTCCATGATATGAAAAAAAACTATAAATGTCAAGAAATGTGTTGAATAAAATGTAGGTTTCATGGCTCCACATCATTCTCTTCTTGGTTGGGCTGAGAACTTTTCAGTGGCTCCTTTTATCAGGAAAGGAATGGAAAACAAAGATGAAAATGTTATTTTGCCTTTGAATCACTCTGTGGTGCGGCCATACTTCAAATACTGTGTGCAGTTCTGTTTGCCGCATCGCTAAAAAGATATAGCAAAATTTGAAAAGGAACAGAGAAGGGTGACGAAAATGATAAAAGGGATGGGACAACTTCCCTATGCTAGGGCTCTTCAGCCTGGAGAGGTCTATAAGTTACTAGGTGGAGTGGAACGAGTAAATGTGAATTGCTTGTTACTCTTTCCAAAAAATACTACTACATAGTAGATTTAAAACAAACCAGAGAAAATATTTCTTCACTCAATTTCTAATTAAACTCTTTAATTCATTGATGGAAAATGTAGTGAAAGTGATTAGCATAGCAGGGTTTTAAACAAAGGTTTGGAAAATTTCCTAAAAGAGAAGTCCATAAGTCATTAAGATGGATGTGGGGAAATCCACTGCTTATTTTAAGCAGCATAAATATATTTTACTCTTTGGGATTTTGCCAGATACTTGTGTTCCAGGTTGGCCACTGTTCAGTCTGTCTCAGTATGGCAGCTCTTATGTTCTTATGTAAGCTCTGTCCAGGACCTGGATTGGCCACCGTGAGAATGGGCTACTGGGCTTGATGGACTATTGGTTTGACCCAGTGAGGCTATTCTTATGTTCTCTGTCAGACCAGGGAACTTGCCTGGCCCTAGTGATGAAAAACACAATATTGAAGCATCACCCCCTACGGACAGCAGTGCAGTTGAAGAACTCCTGTTTAGCTTACAGGGAACGGTGGTGCTCACACATGCTTGCACATTCACAGAGAGGCTGAGACGTTTGAAAGACTTTCATGTGTCACCTTTTCTTTCTCCACTTGTTAAAAATTGGAGCTTAGCCACAAGTCCTTAGAGATTGTAACTGTTTTTTAATAATATACAGTACATATAGCAACCATTAGGAAAGCTGTTTGACTTAGTCATTAGTTTTCATAGGGACAGTTACAGCAAAGAAAATTAAATGCCCAACAGAATGATTAAGAATCATGGATAGGAGTATAACAGGCATGGTGTGGTATACATGTACAGTACAGTACTCCCCCGAAATTCACGGGGGTTCCATTCAAGGAACCCCCGCAAATTTTTAAAAAAACCCACAAATACGTTTTTTCGCCTGTCAAAAGGCAGGAGAGGGCAGCTGGGGCGCTGGCGGGTGCAGAAAATCACTTGCAGTATGCCCTGACCGCCTCTTCCTGTTACTAAAGTCAGGCTACACCAATCAGGAGCTGCTCTGACATGCTAGATAGCATGTCAAAGCAGTTCCTAATTGGTGTAACCATGACTTTAGTATAAGGAAGTGGTGATCGGAGCATACCGTGAATTACTGAGTCCACGATTTGCAAACTTGCGGGGGTTTACTGTATACCTCATGGAATTATTTTGAATCTACTACTACTACTACTACTATTTATCATTTCTATAGCGCTGTACATTTAACAAATCTCTCCTTAAGTGCATGTATCTGTCTCATTTGAGGTTTTTAAAAAAAATATATTTGTGCTTCTGTCTTGTGTGTCCATATGTTTTATTCTATGTGTATTTGTGCTAGCTTTGTGTGTGTCTGTGGAGGATAGAGAAGAGGGGAAAGGTAGCTTGAAAGGAGCAATTCCCTAACTGCTAGGCTTCAGTGCCGAAGATTTTATGTTGCAGGCTATTTTGTGTGTGGGGGGTGGGGGGAGAGGGGATTTATTTATCTGGAACTCTCAATCTGATCTGGCCCTTTTCCAAACTTCATGTGTCTTTTCAACAGTTTTTCACTCACACCAAATTTGATTCTATCTGTTAAATTGTCAGAGTTATTTTGCCCCCAGACAGACTGAAGTCCTCGGCTCCTTATTTCTTTCAACAATTCCATGGGGGTTAGAAAGAACAAAGAAAGTAGTCCAGGGATGAGCCAGGGAACTACAGCTAGATATAGATATCAGCTAGATATCAGTTTTGGGCAAAATGGTAGAAGTTCCTCTAAAAATTAATTATTGACATAGTAAATAGACATAGCATACTGGGAATGAGTCAGCATGGGTTTCAGAAAATCTTTGCCTTACCAAATGATTACATTTTTGAAGGTGGATAAAGGTCATCCAGTTACTGTAAAGCACAGTTACTTACCGTAACAGGTGTTATCCAGGGCCAGCAGGCAGCTATTCTCACATATGGGTGACGTCATCGATGGAGCCCGAATGCGGATGCCTCGCAAGCAGACTTGCTTGAAGAAACTCGAAGTTTCGAGTCGCATGCACCGCGCTTGCGTGAGTGCCTTCCCGCCCAGCACAGGGCGCATCTCCTCAGTTCAGATAGCTAGCAGCGAAGCCAACCAGGGGAGGGTTGTAAGAATAGCTGCCTGCTGTCCCTGGATAACACCTGTTATGGTAAGTAATGGTGCTTTATCCCAGGACAAGCAGGCATTCTCACATATGGGTGACCTCCAAGCTAACCAGAATGGGACGGTGGGAGTGTTGGCAATTTAGGAGAATAAATTTTGTAATACTGTTTGGCCAAACTGTCCATCCCGTCTGGAGAAAGTATCCAGACAATAGTGAGAAGTGAAGGTATGAACCGAGGACCAAGTAGCAGCCTTGCAAATTTCCTCAATAGGAGTAGATCTGAGGAAAGCTACCGAAGCTGCCATAGCTCTGACTTTATGGGCTGTGACTTTACTGTGAAGGGGTAATCCAGCCTGGGCATAGCAGAAAGAGATACAAGCCGCCATCCAATTGGAGATGGTACACTTAGAAATAGGATGTCCCAACTTATTTGGATTGAAGGAAACAAAAAGTTGAGGAGCAGTTCTGTGTGGTTTGGTGCGTTCCAAGTAGAAGGCCAAAGCACGAAGTATGAAGTATGAAGAGTATGAAGAGCTGATTCTCCAGGATGAGAATGAGGCTTTGGAAAAAACACTGGAAGAATGATAGATTGGTTGAGATGAAATTCTGAGACCACTTTAGGTAGGAATTTCGGATGAGTACGAAGAACCACTTTGTCATGTTGGAACACCGTGAATGGTGGGTCAGTAACTAAAGCTTGCAGCTCACTGACTCGTCGAGCAGAAGTGAGGGCAATGAGAAACACCACTTTCCAAGTGAGATACTTCAGATGAGCCTTATCAATTGGTTCAAATGGAGGCTGCATGAGTTGAGTAAGGACAACAATGAGGTCCCAAACCACAGGAGGCGGTTTGAGAGGAGGGTTGACATTGAAAAGTCCTTTCATGAATCTGGAAACCACCGGATGAGCAGAGAGGGGTTTCCCTTCAATAGGCTGATGGAAAGCCGCAATTGCACTGAGATGGACTCGTATAGATGTAGATTTGAAGCCAGAATTGGATAGTGCAAAAGATAGTCCAAAACAGAAGATAAGGAGGAATGCTGAGGCTCCTTATGATGAGAAAAACACCATGTAGAAAATCTAGTCCATTTTTAGTGATAGCATTGTCTAGTTGTAAGCTTTCTAGAAGCTTGTAAAACGTCTCTTACAGATTGAGAAAACTGAAGAGGGTGTTATGTTGAGAGGTACCAAGCTGTCTGGTGTAGAGACTGCAGGTTGGGATGAAGCAGAGATCCTTGACTCTATGTAAGCAGAGAAGGAAAAACTGGTAGAAGGTATAGCTCCCTGGTGCTGAGTTGAAGTAGAAGGGAGTACCAAGGTTGTCTTGGCCACCGAGGAGCGATTAGAATCATGGTGGCATGACCACACAATCAAAGTTTTTCAACTGAAATAAGCTTTGCAGCAGTATTTCGAAGTAATTGAAATTTAGAATACTGTTTGACTGAATGAGAAGCATAAAGATTTTTCAACTTGACCAGTGTCTTGAGAATGAGAGGGAATGGAGGGAATGCATAGAGGAAGAGATTCGTCCATTCCAGAAGAAAAGCATCTGCCTTGAGGCGGTGAGGAGAATATATCTTGGAGCAGAACTAAGGCAGTTTGAAGTTGTGGGGGAGCCACAAAGAGGTCTATCTGAGGGGTTCCCCATTGTGAAAAAATGTGATGAAGAGGCGAGGAATGGAGAGTCCATTCGTGAGGTTGCAGAAGATGATTCAAGTTGTCCGCCAAGCAATTTTTCGCCCCTTGAATGTAGACAGCTTTGAGGAAGGTGATGTGGCGTATTGTCCAGTCCCAAACCTTCAGAGCTTCTTGACAAAGGGAGGCAAATCCCATCCCTCCTTGTTTGTTGACATAATACATGGCAACTTGTTGTCCGTCCGGATGAGAACTACCTGGTCGTGAAGAAGATGTTGAAAAGCGTTGAGAGCCTTGAAAATTGCTCTGAGTTCCAACAGATTTATGTGACATTGATGATCCGTACTGGTCCAGTGGCCTTGAGTACGGAGACCATCGAGATGAGCGCCCCAAGCGTAGGTCAAAGAGTCTGTCGTGAGGACCTTTTGATGAGGGGGCGTTTGAAAAAGTAAGCCTCTGGAAAGATTGGAAGAGAGCATCCACCAACGTAGAGATTTCTTGAAGGAAGGAGTGACTGAAATGTGTCGGGAAGGAGGGTCGCAAACTTGCGTCCTTTTAGATGCCAGGGTCCACTGAGGAATTCTGAGGTGAAGTCTGGCAAAAGGAGTCACGTGTACTGTGGAAGCCATGTGACCCAGAAGTACCATCATGTGTCTCGCTGAGATGGAAGAGTGGAAAGACACTGTGTGACAGAGTTGTAGAAGAGCCTGCAGACGTTGTTATGGAAGGAATGCTCTGAGTTGGACAGTGTCCAGAACAGCTCCAATGAATTGTAGATTCTGTGAGGGCTGAAGTTGAGATTTGGGAAAGTTGATTTCGAATTCCAAACTTTGTAGGAACCAGGTAGTCCGTTGGGTTGCTACAATAACCCCTTGAGATGTGAAATCTTTGATGAGCCAGTCGTCTAGGTAGGAAAATACCTGAAGACCATGGTTTCGTAGAGCTGCCGCTACCGCTACCAGGCACTAGGTGAACACTCTGGGAGACGAGGCCAGGCAGAAGGGTAATACTCTGTATTGATAATGCAGATTCCCCACCCGAAATCTGAGGTATTGACAGGAGGCCGGATGAATGGGATATGAATGTAGATCCAGAGAGCATAACCAGTCGTTCTGCTCGAGAAGGGGATAAAGAGATGCCAGGGACAACATTCAAAACTTTTCTTTGACTAAAAATTTGTTGAGAGCCCTGAGATCCAGAATGGGCCGCAGATCGCCCGTCTTCTTCGGAATAAGGAAGTAAAGGGAGTAAAAACCCCTGTTCTGCTGTTCCAAGGGAACTGGTTCGATGGCATGGAGATGAAGCAGAGCTTGAGCTTCCTGAAGAAGAAGGGCAGTCTGGGATGGATTGGAAGGATACTCTCTTGGAGGAAGCTCTGGTGGAACCTGAGTGAAATGAAGAGAGTATCTTTCCCTGATGATGGTAAGCACCCAGAGGCCGGATGTAATTATTGTCCATCGGTTGTAAAAATGATGGAGACGACTTCCTATAGGGGGAAAAGGAGACAGAGACAGAACGGTGGAGGTTATGCTCTGTTGTAAACAGTCAAAAAGGCTGAGAAGCTTAGGTGCAGAAGAAGGTTGGGGTTTCTGTTGCTTTTGAGGTTGTTGTTTTTTCAGAGGAGGGCGAGTATAAGGAGCCTGCTTTGGAGCAAAACGCCTTTGATAGATAAGAGCAGGGAGTACAGGCTTGGCAGGAGCTGGTTTTGGTTTAGGTCTGACTATAGAAGCAAATGATTTTTCATGGTCAGATAATTTCTTGGTGGCTACCTCGATGGATTCATCAAAGAGGTCGTTGCCCTCACAAGGAATGTTAGCTAAGCAGTCTTGAAGGTTAGAGTCTATGTCAATGATACGAAGCCAGGCAAGACGACACATAGCTACAGAGCAAGCAGCCGCTCGGGCAGACAACTCGAACGCATCATAAGATGATTGGAGGAGATGCAGACGTAATTGAGAGAAAGAAGCAATGACTTCCTGAAACTCAAAATGCATTTAGTTATCCAAATAAGCCAAAAACTTTGGTAGAAGAGAAAGAAGAAATTCAAAGTACGTGATGAAATAAAAATTATAATTGAGGACTTTAGAGGACATCATAGCATTCTTGTAGATGCGACGTCCGAATTTGTCCATATTTTCCCTTCCCTTCCAGGAGGAACTGTGGCATAAACCTTGGAAGGATGGGACCTCTTCAAGGAGGATTCAACAAGCAGAGATTGATGAGATAACTTTGAGTTGTCAAACCCTTTGCGATGCACAGTTTTATACCTAGAGTCCAATTTTCCTGGAACAAACAGTATGGAAAAAGATGTTTCCATGCATCGACCAAAAGTCTGATTCAAAAGCTTATGAAGTGGAAGCTTAAGACACTCTGCCGGAGGTTGAGGAAGATGCATGACTTCTAGATACTCCTTAGAATACTTGGAGCCAGTATCCAATTGAATATCCAAGTCTACAGCCATCTGTCGCAGGAAAGACGAGAAAGATAGCTGATCTGCCAATGCTTTGCCTCGAGAAGGACTCGAGGACGTCGAGGCAGCCTGTGTCGAAGAAGAAGCTTCGGCAGGGAAAAAGGCATCAAACAACCTGGTGACTTGGACGAGGCAATCAAGACTGGAACATCCTCGAGGTCCGGCATTGGAGACCTCGAACGAGGAGTCGGTGGTCTGGTCGAGGTTGGAGTAGATTGAGGCTTCGAGGAAGATGGTCTGTCATTAGAAGAAGAACGATGCCTGGAAGGATGCCTCGATGAAGACCATGAATGTCAGTGAGAACTGTGTCTGGAACCAGATCTCGAGGATCGAGGAGATTTTGCCTCGGAGACGTAGGCAGCCGATGCCGATGTATGAATAGGACTAGAGGCTGTAGATCGAAGCTCCAGAGGCTTGGTGGAGGAACCTCGATGCACTCTCAAAGACTCTGCTCCTTGTTTAGAGTGTGAGGATTCTCATCGAGGCACTCGCAAAGAATCTACTCCTTGCTTTTCGTGCTTGGATGGCAGACCAGACACTCGCAGAGACTCTGCTCCCTTCAAAGAGTGTGTAAGTTCAGACTGGGGCAAAAGAAGTGGCTCGACCTCGCGGGAATCTGCTGAATGCCCAGGCTGGATAAGAGGAAGCAGTTTGGGTCCCATATTAATAAGGAACTGAATAAACTGCTTCTCTAACATGGTCTGGAAAGAAGCCGGCAAGGACCACCTGCTTTGGCTGGAGGTTCCTTCAAGGTAGTGTGAGTATGTTTCGATTTAGGAGTCTTGACACTTTAATCACCACCAGCGGAACTGACTGCTGAGCTATCTGACCTAAGGAAACAGAGGAAGATACAGCAGATGACGTCGAAGCAAGAGCCGCTGCAAACGAGGAAGGTCTGATGAGGCTCGAGGTGGAAGCAGTAGGCGCAGAAGGAGCCTCGATGGAAGTCGAGGCTGAAGACGCCTTCAAAGTCGAGGGATCAGTAGGAGACTCCATCTCGAAAAGCTTGTCCACCAGAATGCAATGACACTTGAAAGCACGAGGCTGAAGTGTTTGGCAAGGCAGGCACGACCTAGGATGATGTTTCGGCCCAAAGCACTTGAGGCAGTGTCCGTGAGGGTCCGTAAGAGAGATCGCGTGCTGACACTTGCTACACCTCTTGAAGCATGTAGCAGGCCAGGACATAGACGGAAAAATAGTCACCGCAAAGTCAAAGCCCTCAGACTGCAGCCGAGTGGCCTGTCCTGGAAAACGAACGGAAGAAGAAATTTTTTTTTTTAAACTGAGAACTAAGGAGACGTGCCCTGTGCTGGGAGGGAAGGCACTCGCGCATGCGCGGTGTGGGCGACTCGAAACTTCGAGTTTCTTCAAGCAAGTCTGCTTGCGAGGCATCCGCATCTGGGCTCCGTCCATGATGTCACCCATAGGTGAGAATACCTGCCTGCTTGTCCTGGGATAATATGGGTATTTGACAAAGTCCCCGCATAAATTGTCCTCAGGAAATTAATGAGTGGAGAAAACACACAGATCATGGGAGTCTCCAATCCCTTTGCATGTGTATTTGTTTTTGTGTGTATCTTTAACCTGAAGGGAGAGGGGAAGGGAGGGAACAGTTTGAATGGAGTGCTGATTTGTAAAGATTAATTAAATAATAACTTCGAAAACACAGGCTCCCTTTTACAAAGCTGTGTTTTAGGCGCCCGAGCCAATCAGGGCTTTAGGCCCCTCCCAGTGCATCCTGAGATGCATCAGGAAGAGGAAGGCCTGCCATTTTGAAGAGTCAGGTCTGCCGGTAGGAGGGAGTGGGCATCCCTCCTATTGAGTCTTATATAAAAAAAAAAGTACAGGGGGATGGAAGGGCCCTGAGGCAGGAAGGAGAGGACATCCCTCCTACCAATTCCATTTAAAAGTGAGGGGGTTGCTGGGGAAAGTCTCTGAGGCAGGAGGGAGTGGGCATCTCTCCTGCCCATTCATTTTAAAGGTGGTGGTGGTTGTCAGGAGGTGTAGGGAGCCCAGTGGGGGGAGGGGGGTTGGGAGCTGAGCAAGCATCTGGCATAGTTCCTTCTCCTGGCAATTCTCTGCATAATAGCGTATTTCAGTCAAAACTAGTCCCCTCTGATTAGTATTTCAGTCAAGGGACTAGTTTTGGAGATAAGTAACTAGAGGTATAAATCTTGTATACAATTCAGGTTCTTGTCTTTGGCTCCCACCTCCCAACACACTGATCTGCCTGTGAGGTGAAAGCCCATCCAGCCCTAATCCCTAGTCATGTAGTCCCCAGGAGTTAGAACAGAAAGAAATGCCCAGACCAAAATCATCTAAAGGGAGTAACCTAGGAGCAGAAAGCAGAGACAGCAGTGATTTAGGCTCTGCCCTGAGTGATGACAATGAGAACAGAGACCTTCCTGCACTACTGAGAATACAGGAGTAAAGAAGTTGCTGGGCTGTATTTCCAGCAGGGCCATCCTGAAAGCTTCAGAGGCTGAACAAACCAGAATCACAGGTCTTCTGGGGACCACCTCATATCCAACTGGAATCACACCTGCTTTGGATCCTCAGAATCCCCTGAGTCCCCTCAGCACCAATAACATAGACTGTACATAATACAGTATACCCCCATGAATTTGTGGTTCAGAATTTGCAGACTCAGTCATTCGCAGTTTTTTCCCTCCACAAATTTTTAACGACCTTTTCCTTTGCAATACAGTACTGTATACAATTTTTACGATAATTTATTTTGAACAATATGCAGTAATTCTTATTTCTTACTGTTGTTACATTATTTAAATTTGTTTTTGGGGGCATATTTAGGCATTTTTGTACCGCATCTGATATTCACAGTTTTTCAAAATTCACGGTCACTCCAAGAACATAACCCCTGCAAATTTCAGGGAAGTACTGTAAATCTTTTGAATCTGAGTGTATTGTATACTATACCCTCTATTATGGAAAGCCAAGGAGTTATTTAGAAGAGGCTTGGAGAAGAGGAGATAGGCAAATACAATGATAAAAAGCCTTTATGAATTTTGTTTGTGGACATTTTCTCTGGCAACATTGCTGCCTCTGATCTTGTTATTGGTCCACTTATTTGCTAAGAGAGTCTTTTAAGTAACCTCATTGGCTCAGAACATGCTTTGAGTAGTCTGCCATATTGACTGAATGGAATGTACTGCTTGTGTGGTGAAACTGCCTATGACTTCTCAGCTTAGTCCTGGCTCTAAACTAAAAAAGAGTTTATGTGAGCGTTCTTTTTCAGCATCCAACAATAAATTAGGGCCATCCTTTACTAGTCTTTATTCTGTTTATGAAATTTTTTGCTTAATGGCTGACCTGATGACTCAGTTATAGTGCTGTACGTTGCCATGTAAGAGATGAAGGTTCGATTACTGAAGCCAACCTTTATTTCTCAGGATGGCTGGGCCTCAGGATATTGTAGAAGTAGCACTTAAAGCATCGAAAGGTCAGGGTTAGAGAGGAAGGAGTCTCAAGCATTTAGCTATGGTGACCTATAAGAGGTAAATTTGGGGTGTACACCTAGGGCCAGATTTAATAAACGACACTCAAAAATCGGCACTCAGTGCTACTCTATAAAGGTCGAGTGCCCTTTACAGAAGAGCACCTAACGCCAATTCCCGCACCCAGGACTTCACCTGCTATAACCATGGTGTGGCGTGGCCTAGTGGTTAGAGTTACAGTCTCAGCATTCTGAGGTTGTGGGTTCAAATCTCACAGTGTTCCTTGTGACCCTGAGCAAGTCACTCAATCCTCCATTGCCCCAGGTACATTATATAGATTGTGAGCTCACTGGGAGAAATAGGAAAAATGTAAAACCACTTAGATAACTTTGATAGGAGATGTATAAATACCTAATTAAAAAAAAAATTCCAGTTTATGCTTTCCTCATATTTTATAATGCTGCACATAAATTTTCAGACCACCGCTGACTCACCCATGGCCATGCCCCCTCTTGGCTTGTGCGCTATGGGATGTAGGTACCCATTGTTACAGAACAGCATGCAGCCAGATGCACATGTGAATTGGGCTGTTAACCAATCAACTTGTATGCACATTAGAGAATGACACAGGGACAAATTTTTCCCCAGTCCCACGGGAATTCAATTTCCCCATCCCAGCAAGTTTTTTTTCCTGCCCCTTCCCCATTTCTTCAAGCTCCATCATCTTCTGCACAAGCCACAAACACTTTAAAATTTTAAGCGTTCGAGGCTTGTGCAGTTAAGACAGAGCTTACAGGAATGGGACAGGGACAAGGACAGCAACAAAACTCGCAGGGACGGGATGGGGAAATTTAGTTCCTGCAGGGATGGGGGAAAAATTTGTCCCCATGTCATTCTCTAATGCACTTCTCAGGATCGCATGCAAATTTGGGTGACCTTTCTAGAAACTTGGTCTATGGTGTCTGATCACCGAGTTGCCTCTGCACTGGTTGGAAAGTGGCATAAAAATAAGTTTAAACAACCTGGATAGTTATATAAGCTGATTTTGATTGACCCTTGCCAAAGCTATAGGAAGAAATAACCATCAAAAAGTAAATGTATATACCCCATCTATCTCATTTTCACAAAACAGAAGGCAAGGTCAGGGTAATAATCAGTATACTGCTGGTTTGGATTTTGATTTCATGTGGCAAGGTGTGGAAGCAAGACAGACACACAATTCGTATCTATCTTTGTGTCAACATACTTTGGACACAATACACACAGTAATTACATCATTTGACTGGCCGATCATTTAAACTATGTATAAAGGGCAAGAATGGAATCTATAATAGCCCGGATAGCTTATAGGCCATGCTCATGCGTGTGTAACAGTCTGAACAGTTCAAGGACATGTACAACAAGAATGGTATGTTTTTAAAAGCAAATGCTGAAGATAAGAGCACCACATCCCATATTCCTCTCCTACTTGGGGATTTTAATGTTCACTTTGATGATCTCTCTAATTCTATCACTTCTGATCTTCTAACTCACATCAATGATCTCAGTTTTGAAATGCTGAATTCGGACCCTTCCCATAACCAAGGCCATACTTTAGATGCAATTCTTGTTCCTAGTATACTTAGCTCCAATTTTTCTAAACCCATTACACTCCAAGTCCCCTGGTCTGATCATTATTTCATTCAAACCACTTTATCACTTCCATCTGTTAAAGCACCACATTACACCCCTAAAACTATTACCGTAAGAGATTTTCAACATATAGATCATTCTGCTATTCCAACTGAATTTTTTATAGACTTAGAAGAATTTAGTTCAGAATCTCTAAACGAACAAATAAGCATGTGGAACAAGGCATGCATATCCTTACTCGACAAAATAGCTCCATTAGTAACCCGAAAAATTTCTCCTAAAAAACAAAGAAATCCTTGGTTTAATGCTTCTTTAGGCCTCTTAAAAAAACAACTGAGATCAGCTGAACGTAAATGGCGAACTAATCCTACGAACGAAAATTTAGAGATCTATAATAAAAAATCACAATACTATCGGCAATCAATTAACAGCACTAAAAAACAATTTTACACAAGGAAAATTTCTGCTACCAAAAACTCAACGGCTCTGTTTAAAATCCTTAAACAACTTACTACCTTCAAAAATAAAAAAATAACTTTAACTGAGAACACTCCAACAGCTCAAGCCCTAGCCAATTATTTTCAGGAAAAAATTACCTTGATCAGATCAAAAATCTCTAATAAAACATCCACCATTACTAATCCATCTAGTCCTTCCAAAAACGACAATACATCAATTGAGTCACATACATTTCATACCACATTATCCAAATTTCTGCCCCCAACTCTGAAAGCCTTAGAAAACATTTTGCAAGGCATCAACATTAAAGGCTCCAAATTAGAACCCATTCCTCCATATTTTCTGAAACATCAGTTTACTGTTTTCGGGCCGTATATCTTACAAATTATTCATACTAGTCTAAATACAGCTAGCATTCCTCTTGATTGGAAACATTCAATCATATTTCCAATCATCAAAGACCCTAAAAATAGTATAGACAATTGTGCTAATTACAGACCAATAGCAAATCTCCCTTTTCTGTGTAAATTAACGGAAAAAATAGTATTTCAACAACTAACTGATTTCGTCGAAAAAACTCATGTACTTCATCCGAATCAAACCGGTTTTCGCATAAACCATTCAACAGAATACTCATTACTAGGTCTCACAACATCCATAAATTACTATCTTGATCACCACAAATCCGTTCTACTCGTCTCATTAGATCTGGCTTCAGCATTCGATACCATTGATCATGATCTTTTACTACAACGTCTTTCCTCTATAGGTATAGCTGATCAAGCCCTAGAATGGTTTCAATCCTATTTTTCCAATCGAGCCGTAACAGTTCAATTTAATAATACAAAATCAAAACCTTATTATTCAAACTATGGTATCCCGCAAGGTTCTATCTTATCCCCATTATTATTTAATATTTATTTATCCCCACTTCTGACTCTCTGCCAATCAATCGGGTTCACAGTCTATGCTTACGCTGACGATCTTCAACTGCTACACCCAATCGAATCAACAATTCATTCTGAAATTCAGGAAATCAATAACAAATTAAGTAAAGTTCACGATTGGCTAAATTCCAATAAACTTTCATTAAGCATCTCAAAAACTAATACTCTTCTGTTCCCCGGTAAAGAGGGAGCTAAATTAATTTCCCCAATTATCATCGACAACATACCACTCATAACAACTTCAACCATAAAAATCTTAGGGGTCCTCATAGATAACAAGCTTACTTTCCGACCGCAAATAAGTGCTCTGGTTAAAAACTGTTTTTACAAACTAAGAATGATTCGATCATTGACCCCTTTTCTTGAAACCAGTTCTCTCAACATTTTGATCCATTCACTCATAATTTCAAAAATAGATTATTGCAATTCGCTTTTAAAAGGTATATTTCACAAAGATTTAAAACGTCTGCAACTAATTCAAAATACGGCAATTAAGTTAATCTACAGAGCAACAAAGTATGACCACGTTACTCCTCTGTTAAAAGATGCCCACTGGTTACCTATCTCACACAGGATAACTTACAAAATTGCCCTTTTGACATTTAAAACTATGCAGACTAATTCCCCAGCTTTTATTGATCGAATATTGATTCCCTATGATCCACCAAGATCTTTAAGATCCATAACCCAATCCAATTTAAATATCCCCTCCTTAAAAATAATCGGTACACGTCGAACCTCTATTTTCTCTGTAACAGCTCCTACTATTTGGAATGCTCTTCCGCTTTATCTAAAAACAGAAAATAATTTAAAAACGTTTAAAAGTAGCTTAAAATGTTTCCTTTTTAAAGATGCTTTTAATTGAAGTTGTTATTTCATTTTTTTTTTTTCTCTTCTTTTCTTTTCTCTTTTCTCTCCTTCTTTTTTCTCCATTAAGTCCTGCCCTTTTGTTTTTTTCCCTTAATGTCTCTCTCATTTACTATAATTATTGTATTTCCTCCCTTTTTCCTTCATGTATCGTTTGTTAGTGCGTCCTTATTTAACCTAGTACGTGTTGTAGTTCGTCTAATAATTTTGTATTTTCGTTTTTTTTTTAAAAAAAGTCTGTTTTAATGGTAATTCTGTTTGTTACAATGTTATTTTATCAAGTGCTTTGTACAACGCTTTGCAGAATCGATAAAGCGTTTAATCAAGAAACTAATTAAACAATAAACAATAGACCTCCCGCTGAAGAAGCTAAACAAGCCGATATATCGGGAATACCTTCACAGGCTGGCCATAACATGAGAAAACTTTTTTTTAAAAGATGTCCTCACTGCCACAAATTTATCTTGCTCTGACAAAAAAATAAGACTTGTTAAATTGGTTCAAGTTTCAAGTTTATTAGGCATTTGTATACCGCCTATCAAGGTTTTATCTACACGGTTTTACAATCGGGGACTCAAGTATTTTCCCTATCTGTCCTGGTGGGCTCACAATCTATCTAACGTACCTGGGGCTACGGAGGACTGAGTGACTTGCCCAGGGTCACAAGGAGCAGCACGGGGTTTGAACCCCAGGGTGCTGAGGCTGTAGCTCCAACCACTGCACCACACACTCCTCAGTTCTGTGATAGCTTGGTATAAAACAATCATGATTGCAATAAAGGTACGAATTACAATATATATACTGAAAGGATAGGGTGTGTCTGAGTGACCTCTTCTGAAGTTTCAAGAAAATCACTTAAATTAAAAGATTCAGTTCCATTTAACACTTCTACTATTTACTATTATTTGTGTAACGCTACCAGACCAACGCAGTCCCCCTCCGCCTCCTTTTGCTAGACTTTGGTAACTGAAAGATAATTTCCAATAAGTATCAGCATTTGTTAATATTAGAACTTCCTTAAAGCATTTTCTTCACAGAACTTCTGTGAATAACAACTGACAGGTTGGGGGGAGAAAAAAAATGCATGAAATAGCTTTCTTAGTTTTCTAAAGCTCCCAGCTTCCTGTAAGGTAATAAACTATCCTTGATGGGAGAAGAACCGTTCCTTGCATTACAGAGCCCCGAGTCATCAGACCCTCCATAACTGAAAATCTAGGCTCTAAATCAGTCAGTTTGTCTGTAGCTTGCTTTGGAAATTCAGCCAGCTGAGTAACAAAAGCCACCTGCAAAAGAAACGTCCCACCTGGCGCCCACTGGTGTCTGAGTTCTGGAAAGAGCTATTAAATCTGTAATAGTCACCAACACAGGCACCTCAACAAGAGCCAGAGGACTAGAGGTGCAGAAAGACAGACAATTTTCTTTACCAGTGGACTTCAGGTGATCCAGATTAAATTTAATTAATAGAGATTATTTGGAAAAATTAAACACTGCTGCTAAGCTTCTCACTGGTGCCAAAAACAAAATCCCAACTGAACATATTACTGCAGTTTTGCATAGTCTACGTTGGTTACCTGTTTCCAAATGTATAATATTAATTACTATGTCTAGTATTTTATTCAAGAAATTGTCAAAATATTCTCTTTCGAGGCCACTGCATTCTTCCCCACAGGATCAGTTTCAGTTATCTGGTCTTAAAAGAGGTCAAACTTGTATATCAAGAGTAGAGATTTTTCCTAAGCCAAACCTGCTCTTTGGAATTTTTTGTTTGATAGTTTTCATAATGATTTGTTTTATCCTTTTTTTGTAAATTTGTTTCATAAATTGCTGATTGTAAGTAATTTAGCCATCTTGGTCATATTTTTGTAGTTTATTCTAATGGATTGTATATTCTCTTTCTGTATTTAAAAGTGTTTTTTGTAATTGGTTGTTTTGGTGTTTTTTTGCATTGTTCACAGCTTAATACTCATGTTAAAATACCAGTATATCAAAATAATAAATCCAATCCAAGACCACTGGATGTGCTGGGATCAGATGAGTCTATACCAAATAGACCTGTCCCAGCCCCCTAGAAGAAAAGCCTTTCATAGTTATTCAAGGTGAATTATTTGGCTACAACAGGGATTTTGCTGTCCGTGGAGGACTTACAGTCTAGGTTTGTACTTGAGACAGTGGCAAATTAAATGATTAGTACAAGATTTCAAGAAACAGCAGTGGAATTTGGATCCTGGCTTTGCTGGTTCTTAGTCTGCTGCTTTAACCATTAGATACAGATGCATACCATACATACTCGAATATAAAGCTATTTGAGTATAAACTGAGATAGCAGTTCCTCTCCATAAAAAGCGGGAACATTGTTAAACTGAATATAAACCGTAAGGTTTAAATTCAAGTATAAGGTAACTCTCTCCTACCCCCCCCCCCCATGATAGCATTGCTATCTTCCAACTTAACATCCCCCCCCATGACCACCGTCATTGCTATTTTCCTAGTCAACCCTCATTGAAGACCACCATCACTGCTATTCTCCACACTGTCCCCCTAAGGACCACCGTTGCTGCTGTCCTCTACTCCAAAATACCCAAAGGCCACCGCTGCTGATCTCCTTCCTTCTGCACCCAAGATAAATGGATTTGTTGTCCACCTCTTACCCTCCAAATGGCATTGTACTTACCATATGCAGGCTGGGGCTGAAGGAGACTGATGCTCTACACTGGGCTAGTGCGGGGGCTTGAGCATCTGTGCTTAATCAAGGCCTTTTGGCTCCCCCGCCCCTGAGATTTTCATGCTCCAAGAATTAAGAATGAGAATCTTGGAGAGGGTGGGAGCTGGAAGACCTTGAGCATGCACAGATGCTCAAGGCCTCTCACTGGCCCAGCATAGAACACTGGTGTCAGCCTCTTTCAGCTCCAGTACATATATGCTAAATACAGTGCCAGTTGTTTTTTTTGTTTTTTTTTTTTGGGGGGGAAGAGGAGGTAGACAGCAGTGCTGATGATCTTGGGTATGGAAGGGAGGAGAGCGGGCCATGGCCACCCATTCGCTAACACTACACACGCCGCCTTCCCTTCACCTCCGAAACAGGACGTAACTTTCTGTTTCAAAGAAGTGAAGCTGCCACGCACAATTAGAGCCCCGCGACTTGAGTTAAGTTTCCTTGCATTGCAAGAGAGGGAGTAGGAAGGAGAAGCTGACCTTCAGGCAGTCGGGGCCCCCCTGCCCTGTTTGCTTCTCCCCTGATGCTGGCCCTGGGTCCCCCCTAAACCCGGGGAGAGACTCTTAACACTGAGCGCCGGCTTCCTTTCTCCTCCCAAACAGGAACATTTTCTTCCTTTAATATTATTAAGAAATCAAACCAACAAGATATACTTGCCCGTCTTGACACTAAAAAGGTTTACAGTAAGAATCATAATTCACAACTATAGCAAAAGACTAGACCAAATTTATTTAAAAAATTTATATACCACCTGTAACCTAGTGGTTTCCAGTTAAACATACATATCATAAAACATACATATCATTAAAACGAATGTCATTACAAAGACAAAAAAACCCCCCCAAAAAACACACACACAACTTACTTTACATCTGCATTATTAATTGCAAAAATACATTACATAAATGCACTAACAAATAAGTCTTCAGCAAATTCTTGAAATTTACACAATGCATTCCACATTCTCCTTCCTTCAGACTTCAACACTGTTCCTGGTTGATATATCTCCAACGTTTGAAAAAGTATGCTGGAGCTATCAAATATAAATCTTGAACTATGGATAGCACCTTATATTGCACTCTGTTGTACCGGAAACCAGAGCAACTGTTCTAACATTTTTATAAATGATATTGCTGAAAGGTTGGGTAAGATTTGCCTCTACAGACGATACCAAAATCTGCAATAGAGTAGACAAGCCGGATGGAGTGAACAACATGAAAGACCTGGCAAAGCTTGAAGAATGGTCTGAAATTTGGCAGCTACAATTTAATGCTAAGAAATGCATGATCATGAATTTGGGCTGCAAAAACCCGAGGGAACGGCACAATTTAGGGGGTGAAGAACTTATATGCAAGACAGAAGAGTGGGACTTGGGTGCGATTGTATGCGATGATCTTAAGTTGGCCAAACAGGTTGAAAAGGTGACAGCAAAAGATAGAAGGATGGTAGGTTGCATTGGGAGAGGTACAGCCAGTAGGAAAAAGGAGCCAATATAAAAAGGATGGAGTCAGTCCCGAGGAAGGCTACTAAAATGGTATGTAGTCTTCATCATAAGGCATATGGGGACAGACAAAGATCTCAATCTGTATACTTTGGAGGAAAGGTGGGAGAGGGGAGATATGATAGACATTTAAATACCTACATAATGTAAATTCGCATGAGTTGAGTTTCTTTCATTTGAAAGGAAACTGCAATGAGAGGGCATAGGATGAACTTAAGAGGTGATGGGCTACAGAGTAATTAAAGGAAATATATTTTTTTTTTTAACAGAAAGGGTAGTAGATGCATGGAACAGTCTCCCAGAAGAGTGGCTAGTGGATAGGAAAGAGAGTGTGTGTGTGTGTGTGGGGGGGGGGGGGGGGTAAATGGACAATACTAGGACTGGAAGAACATCACCAGTGGGGTGCCACAGGGCTCGGTGCTTGGACGCGTGCTCTTCAACATATTCATAAATGATTTGGAAATGGGTACAAGTGAGGTGATTAAATTTGCAGATGATACAAAATTATTCAGAGTAGTGGGAGGACACATCCAATATTCCGGAACCCGAGGAAATGGGGATCGGGATGAAAAGCTGGTCCAACTAGAGGTAAGCCAAGAGGATGTCCTCAGGCAGATAGACAGACTAAAGAGCGACCAAATCGCCAGGTCCGGACGGCATTCACCCAAGTGTACTCAAGGAACTAAGGAACGAAATAGCAGAGCCACTTCACCAAATATGTAACCTATCCTTAAAAACTGGAGAGATCCCAGAGGACTGGAAAATAGAAAATGTCACGCCCATCTTCAAGAAGGGTTCAAGGGGTGACCCGGGAAACTACAGGCCGGTGAGCTTGACCTCGGTCACGGGAAAGATGATGGAAGCACTGATTAAGGACAGCATCTGTGAACACATAGAAAACAATGGACAGCTAAAGTCGAGTCAGCATGGCTTCTGCAAGGGTAGGTCATGCCTCAAACTTATTGTACTTCTTTGAGGGATTAAACAGCCAGGTGGATAAAGGGGAATCCATTGACATCATTTACCTTGACTTCCAAAAAGCCTTCAACAAGGTACCGCACAAGCGACTGCTTAAAAAGCAGTGGAAACACGGGGAGCAAGGGGAGGTCCACCGATGGATCAAGAACTGGCTGGCAGGCAGGAAACAGAGGGTTGGAGTAAAGGGCCATTACGCAGACTGGCAATGGGTCACGAGCAGAGTTCCGCAGGGGTCGGTGCTGGGAACGCTCCTGTTCAATGTATTTATTAATGACCTGGAGGCGGGAACAAAATGTGAGGTTATTAAATTGCAGATGACACGAAACTCTACAGCAGGGTTGAAACCACGGAAGACTGCGAAGATCTGCAAAGGGACTTAATGACTCTAGAAGAATGGGCCAAAAAGTGGCAAATGAGCTTTAAGCGTAGGGAAATGCAAGGTCATGCATGTAGGGAAAAAGGACCCGATGTTCAGTTACAAAATGGGGGGATCACTGCTAGGGGTAAGTAACCTTGAAAGAGACCTGGGAGTGATGGTAACAACAACTTTGAAGGCGTCGGCACAATGCGCCACAGCCTCAAGAAAAGCAAACAAAATGTTGGGTATCATTAAGAAGGGTATCACGACCAGAACGAAGGAAGTCATTCTGCCACTGTATCGTGCAATGGTGTGCCTGCATCTGGAATACTGTGTCCAGTACTGGTCGCCGTACCTCAAGAAGGACATGGCGGTACTTGAGGGAGTCCAGAGAAGAGCAACTAAACTGATAAAGGGTATGGAAAACCTCTCATATACTGACAGACTGAAAAAGCTGGGGCTGTTCTCCCTGGAAAAGTGGAGACATGATAGAAACCTTCAAGATCCTGAAGGGTATAGAAAAGGTAGACAGGGACAGATTTTTCAGATTATGGGGAACCACAAGTACAAGGGGGCACTCAGAGAAATTAAAAGGGGACAAGTTTAGAACAAACACCAGGAAGTTCTTTTTCACCCAGAGGGTGGTGGATACATGGAACGCGCTTCCGGAGGCTGTGATAGGCCGGAGCACGTTACAAGGCTTCAAAGGTTTGGATAAGTTCCTAGAGGATAAAGGAATTGAGGGGTACAGATAGGAGTAGAGGTAGGTCATAGGGATAGTCAGGGACCACTGCTCAGGAAATGGGCCTGATGGGCCGCCGCGGGAGTGGACCGCTGGGCGAGGCAACTTCTTATGTTCTTAGTGAAGATGCAGGGAGATTGTGAAGATCTGCAACGCGACATAACCATGCTCGAGAAATAGGCAGCGACATGGCAAATGAGGTTCAATGTGGATAAGTGTAAGGTAATGCATGTCGGTATCAAAAATCCCATACATGAATACAAGATGTCTGGGGTGGTACTTGGAGAGATTTCCCCCCCCCCCCCCAGGAAAGAGACTTGGGAGTACAGGTCGACAAGTAGATGAAGCAATCTACGCCAGGGGTGTCCAACCTTTTGGCTTCACTGGTCAAAAAAAAATGTTTCTGGGGCTGCACAAACATGCAAACTCTGCAGCAAGACAGAGGAGGGAGCCAGCAAGATGGTAAACACTGGGGGCAGCAGAGGAAAACACTGCATCGTCCTTGACCGGGGCCGCACAAAATACTTCACTGGGTCACAGGTTGGACACCCCTGGTCTACGCAATGCACATCGGCAGCCAAAAGGGTGAACAGAATGCTATGAATGATTAAGAAGGGGATCATGAACAGATTGGAGAAGGTTATGCCGCACGCCCTCACCTGGAATACTGCGTCCAGCACTGGTCACAATTCATGAAGGACATGGTACTACTCAAAAGGGTCCAGAGAAGAGCGACTAAAATGGTTAAGGGGTTGGAGGAGTTGCTGTACAGTGAGAGATTAGAGAAGCTGGGCCTATTCTCCCTTGAAAAGAGGAGACAGAGGGGACATGATCAAAACATTCAAGATAATGAAGGGAATAGACTCAGTAGATAGACAGGTTGTTCACCCTCTCCCAAGGTACTCTCTAAAGTTAAGGGGATAGATTCTGTACAAACATATGGAAGTTCTTCATCCAGAGAGTGGTAAAGAACTGGAATGCTCTTCCGGAATCTGTTATAGGGGAAAACACCCTCCAGGGATTCAAAACAAGGTTGGACATGTTCCTGCTGAACCACAACGAACGCAGGTAGGGCTGGTCTCGGTTAGGGCACTGGTCTTTGACCTGGGGGCCGCCGCGCGAGCGGACCACTGGTCTGACCCAGCAGCGGCAATTCTTATGTTTAGTAATCAGCCTCACGGCAGAATGCAACAATTTAATGCTTTATATTTTATCTTAGCTAGTCCAAGATAGAGCGAATTGCAGTAATCTAACCTTGACAAAATTAGCCCTTGCACTACTGATCTAAAATCATAGGGTGTCAGCATTGACTTTAGTCTGTGCAAAATATGCAACTGTTCATATCCTCCTTGAATGGATATGCAGTTGCCTGCCGCCCCCCCCAAACCCCACTGTTCCAAAAAAATTATCCTCACCTACCCCTACAAATGAGGAACTTAACATATGGCCCTGTATCCTTAGAAAGATACAAGGGAGTGGGGGGAGAAGGATTTTTTAAGACAAAAATTACAGTTTTCATCCAGGTGTACTGTGCTTATTGAACACATCTTAGGGACAGCAGGCAGAAAGGGATGGTGAAGATATTTATGAGTATTTAAATTAAAAATGCTGCTCTTTTAATCTTGCTTCCATATCATTCATCTGATTAAGTTTACATTGCAGATCATACAGAATGATGCAAGTTTTAAAGTGGCACGTTGTAGTTGCACAGAAGCAACTGCACAAAACAGACAGCATGCTACAGCAATAGTCCTATTTCTGGCTGTGTTGATGTGAAAAGCAAGAGATTTAGGCCCAGAGGCCCTAATTCTATAAAGTCCACCTAAAGTTAGGGGCCGATGTTGGCACTCAAAACACCTCACAATCAGCTTTAATTGAACTTAATTCAAAGTTAGATGCCTAACTTGAAAAAAAAAACAACAACAAAAAAACCCCTTTTCACACACAAAAAAAGTGCCTCTTCTATAGCGCAGGGGTAGGCAATTCCGGTCCTCAAGAGCCGGAGCCAGGTTAGGTTTTCAGGATATCCACAATAAATTTGCATCTCAAGGAGGCAGTGCATGCAAATCCATCTCGTACATATTCATTGTAGATATCCTGAACACCTGACCTGGCTCCCGAGGACCGGAATTGCCTACCCCTGCTATAGTGCCTACTTAAAGTGGGCTTGGATAAGAGCAGATCATGGTTGTGTTTTTGATTAAGATAATTTTAGGTGTCATTAGGCTACAATGTGAGTAACCTAACTTTAGGCAGAGAAAACCTTGGCATAAGGCAGGGCTGACTGAATGTTAGGTTGCAGAGTGCTGCCGAAGCGTGCTTAGGTGATGCTAAGCATGATTCTATAATGGGCATCTACATTTTATAGAATTGGTGCCGATATTAGCGCCTAACTTTAGGCATACTCTACAGCAGGGGTGTCAAAGTCCCTCCTCCAGGGCCGCAATCCAGTAGGGTTTTCAGGATTTCCCTAATGAATATGCATGAGATCTGTTAGCATACAATAAAAGCAGTACATGCAAATAGATCTCATGCATATTTATTGGGGAAATCCTGAAAACCCAAATGGATTGCGGTCCTGAAAACACAACTGGATTGCAGCCCTCGAGGAGAGACTTTGACACTCCTGCTCTATAGAATCAGGACCAGAATCTCCAGGCCCCGAGCTCAGTTAGTAAGCTACAAGTTGACTTAGAACATGACCCTCCCACTAGAAAAAACACCACCAGGACACACTTCTAGGAAAACAAATTATTTTAATGAAGAAACGTTGCCACGCACTGCTTACAACACAGCGACAATAAATAGATTCAAAGCTTCAAAGGCCCATTCAGCACCAAGGACTCGCCCAGGAAAGTGACTCCTCCTTACAAGAAGAGGAGTCGGCAAATCAAAACTAAACATTTTATATAAATACAAAGTTACACTATCCATGTCAAGAGAGGGGGTTCCCAATCCCCATCTGCACTCAGGATATTATACAGTCAAGAATACACCAGTTACCTACAGGTTACCCTCCAAAAATGCTAAGAGTCAAACAGTAAAACACAAGTGGATATATTGCACTTACCCTACATCTTGTTTTCCCTCATTTTCATCCCTCTTCTAATTAAAGTGCAGTGAAGCCTTTGGGCTGCTCCATACTACCAGCTTCTATCTGCTCAGTTTAATGTAAAAGATGGTTTCTTTCCCCCCCACCCTACCTGCTGCAAAGAGAAAATGCTTTTATGGTGCTTAAGCTGCGTTTTCTTTAACTGGCAGATTACATATATCCAGTATCTAAACAGTTACTGGATTCTGAGGGGAACATATCTATCATGTCCCATCCTATGCAAAAAACGTGCAAAATGCAGTGTTACTATAAAGTTACAACCTGGAAGCCACTGACCAGGCACACACAGTTAATAAATGGTAAGATAAATTAAATTTAGTTAATTCAGACAGTTGCATTCATTGTACTGGCTATTCTCCAACTCTCTGAATATCCATTTAAATCCATTTTGCGGGCTAACATGATGTTCCTGTTTGACTCTAGGCTTTCTGCTCTTACTGTAGGTTGTAATGCATTCTTGTAGTCTGAAAATCCAAACTGTAGATAAAATTTAAAAATAGTTCTTAACCTAGATTCTTTTATTACAAGTTTTATTGCTAGAGATACTGAGAGTGAAATGCCTAATACTAACTCAAGAGGAATTAAAAAAAAAAAAAGTTTGTACATTTGGGGTATTGTGCAAATTGAGGCTCATTTTAAAACCCTTTGCAGAACTGCCTCAGCCAGCATAGTGAGCTGCAGAATGGGAGAAATCCAACTTTTCTAGGTGTCTAAACTGAAAAGCAGAAGAACACTAAACCTGGAGATTCAGTTGGTGTAAATCCCAATTCCATAAGCCCAAATATGAAAAGCAAAAGCGGAGCCCCTAACAGAGGACTGAGGAAAGCTCTACAGGAGGCAGACAGCAGAACTGACATTCTATAACCAGACACCTCCCATTTTTATTAAAAACAAAACTAGAATGGTTTTCCCTTCTCTATTTGCATAAATGTTCATTTGGTCCACTGTATTCACATACAATTTAACACATTTTTGGTCTGCCAACCCACCCCCACCCCACTGTTCCAAGGTGTTAACAGCCAAAGACATTTTACATGATTTCAAAAGTCCAGCGACAGCAACTCTGGTCATCTTCCAGTTTATGGATTAACAGACGACAAGTTGCACATGTCCCTTCTGTGGTTTTCAGTCACAGCTCCAACTTTCCTTCCCTTCTTTCAAGAGTCTCTTTCTCCTAAGAGATTCCAAAGAGGTTTGAAACCCAGCTACACAACTCACTAACATCAGTAATCTGAAAAAGGGGAAATAGTTGAGTCACTCCATAGAAGTACACAGTACTGGAATAACTCAGTTTAAGATTCCCAATAGTTTACTTGCTTGAAATGCACACACAGTCGTTCTTTCAAATCATGTTACATTTTCCTAAAGCATCACTATGGATACAAGTTTATTAATTCTAACAATGAAAGAGAGGAAGACTGGACATGCCAAAGAATGGCTAAATCCTCAGACCAGCTTCAGGAAGCTATCCAAAATTGCAACCTATAAAAAAAAAAAAATAGGACTAGCTAGGGTTGTTCCCTCTGAGGTTTGCTAAGAGTAGCATTTTGTTAGAATGTATCATCCATACCACATAGCTTTTGAACAAGTTAGAAGGTCCACCCAAGCTATTTGGTTATATAATTTGAGCCCAAGCAAATCAGGCCTTCCCCTTATAAAAACTGAAGAAACCCAACAAACCAAAATATGTAAGATTCTCCATCAATGTACTATCAAGAAGCGTCAAGAGAACACACACAGCATTAATTTGACATGAACAAAATTTTACGACATGGATGCTTGCAAGTTTTGGGTATATCCGTTCCCCTCCCCTTTTTTTCCATTATTCTTTCTTAAAAAGCCACCATTCTCCAAAGTTTGCAATAAAAATACTTTCATAAAATACTATTTATGCAATCTAGTGAACAGGGGGAAAAAAAAAAAAATGAAAAAGAAAGCCATAGAACTTTTAAGAAAGGAATGTTATTATGTGGCTGTCAAAAAAAGAAACCCAACACGAAAAAAAAAAAAAAAGTGGTTGCATAATGGTTTAAGACATGCACAGTGATGTGGGAGAGAAAGCAAATGCTACACAAGCATAACAATAAGGCATCAAGGTCAGCATTATCAGTTCTTTACTAAGATCGACAGTGTTGCCAACTTAAATGTCCCAATACTGAGATATTTCTGCAGTCCTGGTAAGTCTTGCTGCTATTCTGATGCACTAAACAACTGATGGAATATATACGAAGGCATCAGTACTTGCTCAGGACCATGTGACTTCTACATTGACAGAGCTACTGCTACATGTGTTCCTTCTTTACGCTAAAGTGCTTTTATGTGCAGGTACAAGATTCTGCAATCATATTATCATACTCTTTGTAGAGAATGCTACCATTGGGTTCAATCATCAAGACGCTAATAGGACTGTATTTGTACGGGACACAGGAAGGCCGTGGGACATTCTGATCTACTAATTCATTGATATAATTCTGGACAATGGCATGATTTGGTGAGTTATAACCATAGCGCAGGATACGAAGACAGTCACCTTTGCAGTATTTTGGATTGTATTTGTGAGGAGCAATAATCCAGTGGTCCCACCCAAGCTGATGAAAGCTTACTCTAAAGGAATGAAGGGAGCATTGGTTTTTGACAACCATGTTTTTCTGGCGATAACCGGGGAGGTCCAAACCAATGCTGCCCACCTGACGAGTTTTCCGGGAGAGTAGGGGTCCTGTTGCAGTATCATTTTCAAGGCCTGGTTCTTCTAGCTCAATATGCTCCACATTGGTCTTGGAGGATTTTTTTTTTGTGTCATTGAGGTAAAGCAACAGAAAAGGAATTTTTAAAGATGCCATCTTTTCCCATTCTTTCCTGGAGAATGAACTACCAGTCTTTTCCGATATATTGCACACATGACGGAGATTGAGGTGTTGCCATAGATTGTTTTTTGAGTCCTCCATTAGTGATTGAACATGAGAAGTGATGTCTAGTTCTACCCATTTCTCATTTGAAGATCTTTCATGAGAAGGATAAATATTTTCATCAATGAATGATGGCTTTGTGGTTACATGGCCTGCTGACAACAGCTCCATCTTGCAGAAGAACTTGGAATTTTCCACAGACCAGGTCTGACTACAAACGGCAGTGGCTCTGACCAGATACTCCGCTTTGGGAAGGGCTTGGAGGTGGAACCTCAGAGCTTGTGTATGCCAAGGACCTGCAGGAATGAAAAAGACAAGTATACATTTATCCCAACCAAAAGACTTCTCCATCAAGTGTGCATTTAGAAATTTGATGTGCAACAGTGCATTCACATTTGAAGAAAGCCCCCCCCCCAAAAAAAAATAGGATTCCTTAGCTAGACCCATCTATGGGGAAGAATCACACAATGCCTATCTATATCATATATCATCAGAATTTGAGGGGTTTCAGACATCTGTAGCTCATTTTGCAATAACCTGAAGGACTAACTTAAAGAAAGTCAGCTATAAACTGTTTGTTGATTTATATCAAGACAGACAACTCTTTGCTTCCTCAGATCTCATCCTTCAAGAGTTTTAGATACCTGCATGTATGTCTCAAAGCTTGTACCAGAAATCTGCATATTTGAACAAGAATGCCCTCTAAAATTAAGAGTGAACATCTGAATCAGTAGTACATTCCATTTGCCAAACTATTTCCTTTTCTAAAGAGTAGGAAGCAGGGAGGAGTACAAAAAAGTGTTAAGCATTTATTCGTTTTGAATATAAATTTTGAAGCAGAACTAGGTAAATGGGAAAACTAACACTTTGAAATAGGCAGAGTTAACACACTCTGACAAAAATAGACTTGATACAGATCTCTTGTAAGGCCCCACACAGAGCAGTATGTTAAAGATTTGAAGACATTTAAAGGAGGACGTTGACAAAGTGGAAGCAATTCAAAGGGGATCTACCACAATGGATGACCCAAGTCATATATAGGCTGAAGGAGCTAAAAATGTACTCAAAGAAAAGGAAAGTGGAGATAATGATTTAAACCAGGGGTGTCCAACCTGCGGCCCCATGAAGTATTTTGTGCGTCTCCAGTCGAGGGTGATGCAGTGTTTTCCTCTGCTGCCCCCGGGTTTTTACCATCTTGCCGGCTCCCTCCTCTGTCTTGCTGCAGCGTTTGCGCGTTTCTGCGGCCTCACTAACCCAAAGGATTGCAAACTGGAAATTCCACTGGAGAACAAAACGCCTGTGGCAGCTCCTCCAGCTGCCCCTAAACAGAAACCGCATTGAACACCCGACAACGCGAAAGGGAAAACAAAATAAATACTCACCCGCAACCGAAGGAGCCGGAATACATATTTCTATCAAGGGAGCTGAAGCCTCTGAGGATGTTGCAAGCCGGTACTCCTCATAACTGTGCCATTTTTTTTTTCATGTGGGAAAGGAAAAAGTCACAGAAGGTAGGGAAAGGGACCTGCAGTGAGCAAGTGTATCCCCAGGAGGGTGAGGTAGGGAGCTGGGAAGGCCCAGGTGTAACCTCGAAAGCTGGCAGTATTCTGCCAGACACCCCTCCTCTGCCAATATCCAGGCCTGGACCAACATCCACAGGCAGAAGCCAGGAGCTGTGAGAAACACATCCATCAGCCTGCTGGAGATAGTGTATACTGGTTGGCCAGGAGGCTGTGCATCCAATATATCCGAGGACAACTCAGTGCCTTCTATCTCCACCTGCTGGTTGATGGACGTAATCCCACTAGTCTCTGGATTTATCTGCTGTTGATGACAAGGAATGTTAGCTACTTCTATTGTCCGAGGAATATAGGGCTATGAAGATAAGCCTCTGTCAGATCCAGAGAGGCAAGAAATGCCCCTGGAGCTGCTGCTGCAGTGACCATCTCCATTTGAAAGTGCAGAATCTGCAGAAAATTGACCGACTTGAGATCTAGGATGAGCTCCAGTCCTCTGAGCCTTTCTTTGGCATGATGAAGTATAAGGAGTATCTGCTGGAGCCCGATTCACCTTCAGGAACTGGCACTATGGCTTCCTACAAGACTGTCCAGAAATAAATCAAGTTGAAGACCACAGAAGTCTTATCTTGTGTCCAGCACTGAGGAGATCCATTCCCATTCCTGGAAGGACCTCAGCCAACTGGCCTCCACTGTGAGGAAGTACGGCTCAACACCTGGTGTCATTGGGACTTCTTGGAGGAGGGGCTGGGGACTGCTGATATCTGAGGTGGTTTTAACATTGTTGTTAGCCCTAGGAAGATTTGAGCAGGCACGCCTATGGAATTTTGACAAAAACTATGTGAGGGATGAAAATTGCTGCAATTTTCCCAGGGGTACATAGAGTCTTGTAATCTAGGAGGGATTTATGGCCAGTGTGATGAACCGCAGACCTAAAGTCATCCAGCCCCTTTCCAAAAAGCATTTGTCCCTTAAAAGTGAGTCTGCTGAGAGTTATCTTAGAGGCTGAATCTCCAGCCCATTGGCAGATCAAAAGTATCCTGTGAGATGACACAGCATAAGCCAAGACTTTGCCCAGAACACATGAGATAATATAATCTAACGCCTCAAGCACCAGCTGGGGGAAAGTATCCTCATCTGACAAGGGATCCTAGTGCAATCTCATGCAACAGGCATGTGCTGCCAAGAACGCAGCTGCTGCAGCCTTAATGCCTGAAGAAGCCACCTCAAAGAGCTTCTTCAAGACCATTTCCACACTGCAGTCCTGGAAATCTTTAAGCATCACTCCTTCACTAGGGAGGGCTGTGTGCTTGGTAACTGGATCCACTGCCGAATTCACTTTCGGCTGCTCAAACAGCTGCTGAAACTCTGGCGCCATAGGATAAAGCTTTGACATAGCTTTAGTTAGTTTGAAAGAACTCTGGCGTCTCCCATTGCTCTGTTACCAGAACAGTGAGATCAGGAAAAAATTGCTCTGTTACCAGAACAGTGAGATCAGGGAAAAAAACAACCCACGAACGTCAAGAGCATTAGAGTGGCTCATGACTATACATGGAGCATGGAGGGCCGACCTTCCAACGGCAGTTCTTTCATGGTGTCCAAAGTGAAATGATGAACTGAAGCTGACCTAAACAGCCTGCAGATGGAGGAGTCACCACTCAGATCAGGGCTCCTCATAACATCTTATTTGTTTCTCAAAGGGAATCAGTGTCATTCAGGGGGCAAGCATCATCCTGAGATACGTGGCATGTATCAGAGTGCACTAACTAAGGCAGTCTGGATCCTTAGAAACTGGGGCACTGGAGACCTTAGCAGTGACCTCCGCAAAGGAATGTCCTAGCTTGGAAACCTGTGGCACTCCCACTGGCTGTGCTGCATGAGCCAGGTCCATAAGGTATTCTCTCCACATGAGCTGAACAAATTCCATGGGGGGGAGGGGGGGAAGGCTCTTGACAGGCCTTAAACGATGCCTGCGAGGGGTCCTCAGAATTGACATGCTGGCATTTTGCATTACCACCAAAACTGGGCTCCGAGTGGGATTTCTTACCCATTTCCCAGACTCACACTGGCTCCCCAGCCCTAGAGGACCCAGAGGAGGTGAAGCCTGAAGCGCCCACCCCCCTCCCCTTGCATGCTGCAACATGCGGTACATGGACGTTTCTCTGCCAAAAGTCTGGCACAATCCACACATTAATTTATCTGAATAGGGGTTGAAGAGTTCATCCCCAATTATTTTTTAGCAAAATCAAGAAGTTATGAGGCAGAAAAAAAGAAGCTGAAGAAAAAAAGAAAGAGAAAAAAATCCAGGATGGTCACTGCCAGTAAATTCATGTTAAAGACTGCCTGTGGAGATGATTATGAAAAGTAAAGATTGCTGAAACAGGGGTATTAGAAGTGGGAGACCTGAACCCTACCCCCAGAAAGGGCTAAAAAATCACTCCCACAGAAGTAATGGGCTGTACTCATTGTCTCCAAACGGCCCTCGATGAATTAATCCTGCCCTGAAGATGGCTCCACCCAAAGCTTGTCCTGTGAAGCTGCAGTCTGGCTCCATGGAAACTGCTTCCTTTCCCAGGTAGAGAACCCCTCCAAAGGGGATCTCAAGGAACCAAAGTAGAGAGTTGCGTGGGGACAGAAATCCCACCCGTCCCTGCCAAAGTCCCACCCGTCCCCGTGAGGAATCCAACCCGTCCCCGTGAGGAATCCCCTCCGTCCCCACCCGTCCCTATAAACTTCAGAAATAGTTATTTCATTTAATTATGCTACTGAATTAAAGGCTCTGGTAGAAACCCATTTACAAATAAGCAAAAAGACTTTATTAATTTGGAAATATTAATTGGGAAGAATACATACTTTGTAAACGGGTTTCTACCAGAGCCTCTAATGTTTATAAATTTTTATCAACACAACTAATATACTACTTTATTCTGAAGCAAAAAAAAAAAAAAAAAAGAAATAGAATTCTTTCCTACCTTTGTTGCCTGTTTCTGCTATCCTCATGTTCTCATTCAATTCTTTCTATCCACTGTCTCTCTTCCTTCTGCATCTTCCATTTGCTCTGTTACTGTGCCTCTCCCTTTCTTCCCCCTTCCAAATTGGTCTGGCACCCATCTTCTTCCCTCCGCTCCCCCATAGTCTGGGATCTGTCTTCTTCCCTGCCAGCGTCTTCTCCCTACTCTCTCTTCCCCATTTCCTTTCAGTGTCCTTCTCCCCCCTCTGCTTCTCCATGTCCTTTCAGCGTCCTTCTCCCTCTCTGTCTTCCCCATGGCCTTTCAGCGTCCTTCTCCACCACCCCCCATCTTCCCCATGTCCTTTTCCACCCCTTTGTCTTCCACAAGTGCTTTCAGAGTCCTTCCCTCCCCCCCCCGCCCATCCCATGGCCTTTCAGAGTCCATACCCCCCGGCCCGTCTTCCCCATGGCCTTTCAGCGTCCTTCTCCACCCCTTTGTCTTCTCCAGTGCTTTCAGCGTCCTTCTCCCCCCTCCTTCTCTCCCGCCCAGGGTGCAGCACAGCCGGCCAGGTCCCCTTACTTTTGTGGCGCTTCCCCGACCGACCGACAACAGCCCCAGTCCGACAAACCTCCCTGCCCTTAACCGCTAATCTAAATTACCTTCTTACAGCTGCTGTTAAGCCCTCCCTCCCCTCCGACGTCAGCGCTGACGTCGGGAAGACTTCTGTTCGGCTCTGTGCTGCAAGCAGAGCAGGTAGGGAGAAGAGCCGCGCGACTGAGTACATCCAGCCCCGCAGGAACCCCGCGACCCTAGGGGGCATCCCCACGGGATCCCCGTGACCCGAAGGGGGAACCTGCGGGATGCCCGTCTCCGTGCAGCTCTCTAAACCAAAGCCATAAAAAAAAAAAGATGAACTAAAGTGAAAACACAAGAAATAGAAGCAGAGCAGATCAGAAGCACTTCTGCACGATTCGCTTAAGTAAAAACTGTAGAGGACTCGTGTGTTCCTCGGCTAAGTAGGAGGAGCAAAGAGATGAAAAAGGTGTGGTATTCATTCAGGACATCCCTGTATTATAAACTAAATCACTTATTACACAGACCTCTTAAGTCTTTTGTTGAAGAGGGAGGAAGGAGAATGTTAATTGTTTCCATTCTACACGGTATACCTAAACAGCAACTCAGGAGACACCGTAGCTTGGGGTGGGCAACCTCAGTCCTTGAGGACCACAACCCAGTGCGGTTTTCAGGATTTTCTGAATGAATATGCATGAGATTGATTTGCATACATTATGCACTGTAAGCAAATCTTTCATGCATACAATGAAGTACTCCAGGTCTGCCTTAGGAAATATTGGTCTTATGCATCCATTTTCCTTCTGTTAACTCTGCAACAGGGGTGGGCAACCTCAGCCCTCAAGGGCTGCAACCCAGATAGGATTTTAGGATTTCCCCAATGCACAAGATCTATTTGCTTGTACTGCCTCCTTTGTCTGCACCATAAGCTCTATGATGGATACGTAAGGACACAAGAATACCACAGAGAGGAGATACAGATATTCAGTTACTTCAAAGGATCAGTTACTTCAAAGGACTACCCTAGTGGATCGAAGTAGAGAATGACACGGGGACAAATTTTTCCCCGTCCCCACGGGAACTCATTTTCTCATCTCATTGAGTACTTTTCCTGTCCCTGCCCTCATCTGTACAAGCCTCAAACACTTTTAAAATCATAAGTGTTCGAGGCTTGTGTGGTTAAGGAAGAGCTTAGAGGAATGGGACAGGGACAGTGACAAAACCAGCAGTGATGGGGCAAGGAAATTTGTCCCCGTGCCATTCTCTAGCTCAAAGCAGCAGACTAGGCATCAGAAAACCAGGGCTCAAATTCAGCTTCTGCTGTTTCTTGTGATCTTAGGCAAATCACTTCACCCACCACTGCCTCGGGAATAACTTAGATTGTAAACCCACTTGGACAGGAAAGGTTACTTGTGTACCTGCTTGCATCTCATTTTCACCTCAGATTTAACAGACAAATAATTCAATTTCAAATCCTATCCAGAAATGAAGAAAATATCATATTTTTGGTGGAAAGCTCCAGAATAAGGTATTAGGATAGGAGGCTGAAAGGGTAGACTCGCCAGGGAATACTACTTTTCACATAAAAAGATGTAGATATATGAAATTGTGGCAACTGCAGTGTGAATGAAAACGTCTTCAGAACTATTTCTAGCTGTATTCCTTTGGGGTATGGTAGGATTGAGTTTAGTGGTATTTTTTTGTTTTTCACTGTGCTATTTTTCCCAGTTTAAGGAAAAAGCCAATCCTAAGAACAAGTCTCTTGATTTAGAGCAATTTTGGTGCGGCAATTTGGAGACCGATAGCAAATGTTTGAGGCTTCTATTATTTAATGGATTAGCATTTTAATAACTGCATTTCATACTACTTGGGAATTTTAGAAAACTTTTGTATTTTGAGATGTTTGAAAACACCATCTAGGAAGGGAGACTAGTAGTAGAATCTAAAAAAGAAACAAAAGAATACTTAATCGTGTTACATGTAGGGTAGGTTGACCAGTTACCCATTCCAGAAGGGAGACTTTTTGCTAGTCCTGAATTTCTGCCAACAGCATCCTGGTGCATTATGGGACCTGCAGCACCAACTTCAATGGATAGAATTATGGACTACAAATATTATACGGCTTTGGGATGTAATTTTAAAAACCAGGACCAGCCAAAAAGGTCTTCCTTCTGAAACTGGTATCTTGGTCACCCTAATGTAGGATAAAGAAGCAGAAAGAAAAAATGGGCAGAATGGATCAATCATCTTGTTATGCCATTTTGTTTCCCTATGTTCCTTTCGTAAATGAAGACCTGTTCATGGTCAGACTTGGCAGATGTATAGGCACAAACCTTGAACATATCTCATCATAGTGACAACCAACCAAATGAGGAATCAAATCAATTAACTCTCAGGGCAGCAGTCAATTAACTCTCATGCAGCACTGACTGCTGATCCAACCTGCTCTCTCAGATGCGTCTCTCACCCCGACTACTAGAGCGTCCCAAGACCACTAGGCCGATACACCTGAAGGAATTTAAAAGGGAGGAAGAAGTGAGAACCAAGAAAAAGGAAGATATTAAAATAAGAAAAGTGACAGAGGCATGGAAGTGATAAAAGAAGGAATAAAATTAAAGTTGAATATGAAGGCAATATGGGAAATAACTTTATTCTTTTATATCGCCATAACCAAAAGTTCTAGGCGGTTTACATTATAAAGAGCTGGACAATCGGCAATAAACAGCATAGGAAACTTGACAAGAGTAGGGAATTGCTCCCTCATACAAAAATCAAATATGGGGTACAAAAAGTGAAGCAGGAATGAGCGATATGAAAAACAGAGTAGGAGATAAGTCAAGAGCAGGGAAAGCAAAAGGCTAGTGCAGATCTATCAAAAGGTAGAAAGAGGAGATGAACGACCCGAAGAGCTAAGGAGATGGTTTGGAGGGCTGGGAGGAGGCATAGGAATCAAAGCAGGAATAACCCCCCCCCCAAAAAAAAAAAACCCACCCCAAAAAAACAAGGTATCAAATCTAAAATATTGTGGAAAGACGAGAAGTGATGAGGTAGAAAAAAGTTAAGATTAAAGGGAAATGGTCATTACAAGGAGGGAGCAAAGAAACAGCACAACCAGGAAGAAGGTGAAGAGAATCTATGTTATAAAAAAAGAAGAATCAAGAACAAAAGGGGAAACCTCCCTTCCCCAGTCAATTTTGTTATTGGATAATTAAGTATTCTATGTTACAAATAGCATTCACAGTTTTAACTGGGTGATAATATTAAGACTAGTATTTATAATTAAATTGTGAGCCAAACTTTCTCTCATAAAAGTAACACCATTGCACTCCTTCCCCTCCCTCCTGGAAATCATAGAAACAATAAATGGTGGCAGATAAAGAACTTACTGATCCTCCCTATACCAAGTCTATGACCAAAATCCTATGTACATAAGAGGGTATCTATTTTTAGGCTGGAAGACTGCAAGTGTTCACAATTATCCAGGTTTGGAAATATACCTGCCCAGACAGCCCAACATGAACTATCACTGGTCTTTAATTGACTTTATTTTGTTTTATTTAAACACTCTTTATATTTTTTGTATTTTTTAAACTTTTTTTTTTTTTTTAATTAAATTTCACCCAATACCTACAGTGATAAAAATCAGACAGCTAATTCTCAAAGCAGCGCTGCTAGTGTGTTTGTTCCCCCCCCCAAACATTTAGGCAGAGTTTCACCCAGGCTTTACAGGGTAAAATGTACATGCATTTAGGGGTTTTTCTCTTACTAATTTATTGGTTGGTCTTCCAGTGTACTATATCATAACCTCCAAACATGAAGGTCTTTCACAAGAAAGCCTCAAAACAGCAGAATCTAAATCAATCCTTAACGAGACCTTGAATTCCTACCATACTGCACTTCAGCTGAGTTAGAAAGTCATAGTCCAATCCCCGGTCGTTTGTAATTTATGTCCTCCACTCAAGCCCCAAGTCAAAGAGCAAAGTGCCTGAACTCACCTTGCACAAAGTGCATGGAGCTTCTGCTGGGCTTCACCAGCCTCACGGTGTTGGAGCTCACTTTCCGGTCCCCCTTGGGCCTGCCATCCTCCTCAGCTAACTGCTGGTACAAGCTCACCATGTACTGGAAATGCTGAGCATTAATCTGCTTCCTCCAAAACACCTGGGGCTCAGCTGGAACCTGTTCTAACAGCGCCTGGATCAGAGGCAGAGATGGGCTCCCGGCCATGTTCTCCAAGCTATCAGGCCTGTCTTTCTTGCCCAGGGCCAAGGGAAACAACAGCACAGCAAAGCAACTCAAAAGCAAACGACAGAGAACAACTCTGAGCAGCATGGTGGCTATCCTTTGCAGAAGTATTGTCCCTTAAGAGTCTGGAGTCTGCATTTCCTGTTACCACTGAGGAGGAGAGAAGGCAAGTTCTCGGAGAACCAGCCAGGCACGTGCCCCTCTCTCGTTAGTCACTTGCTTCCATGCTACCTCCCAATAAACCCTGCTATGGGGGAAATGGAAGTCAGGTGATTTCTAGACCTTCCTCTCAAGCTCCCATCTATTTCCTCTGGTAAGTTGTCTTTAAAGAGCAAGTTCCAGGTGAACTCGTCTCTCCTGTAGAATAAGGAATTATACCAGCAGGAAAAGGAAAACCACAAAACATGTACCAGTGAGCCCGCAAACTGATAGAAAAAAAAGTTTAATAAAAAAAAAAAGAAATTAGGACAGGGATTTTGGTTCTCTTTTTAAATTATGCTCTTGCACATTCCTGTAAACTGTGCCACTGCCGCCAGAGAAGGTAACCCATTCCCTAACCTATTTAAAAGGCTGGGAACAGTCTCACCAATCAAAACTTAAAGACACAAGAACCCGCTGCTCCCAGAGTTCTGCCTGTGAGTTCAGACTGTTAGAAAATCAGTAATGAAACAAAATTTAAAACTATTTTGCAAGCAACCTCATACTAATAAGGGGGCCATAATTATGCAGATCTTGCAAATAAAGCAGCACCGGTATTCTGTCGTCATGCTTTTTCCTGAGCTCATGGCCTCACTCTTTTGATCTTATTCCTCATTCTCCTTTCTTTGTTGTATTTTATGCATGCCTTTTATTCCAGTTTTGGAGCAAAGGGCATGCAGTGTTTGATTGTATATTCAGTTCTGGTTCCATTTACTTAATTCGTATATATTTCAGCAATGGCTTCTGATAACAAACAGAACAGTACAACCCAATATATTTAAATTCATAGATAAGAACTTTTAAGTAAGGGGAAGCTTTTCAAATATATTGGTATGTGAAAAAAAAAGAAAAAGAAAAGAGGTTACTGAGTGCTTTCGTTTCTTCTAACTGCTGACTCCATTAATAAAAGTGTTGCAGTATCACTAGGGAACTGTTGCTGGAAAGGCCATCTCAATATAACATACTCCCCTGTTTAACTTTGTAAGTTCTTGGAGGTAGGGATTTCTACCTTTATGTAATTTGTTGTAAAGCACTGTGGAGTAGAAGAAACCTATAGAAATGCTGAAATGATTGAAATGATCAGTTTTCCCTCAAATAAGGCTGAAATGTATTTTCAGTTTTAATTCAAAGGGCATTCGGGATGAATTACCCAACGAGAAGGGCATGGATTTCCACATCACCTGTCATTCAGGTCAAATGCATCTGAAAGTTAAAGGCAAATCATTTCAAGCTGATTTCAGGGAATTAACTTGAAAACTGTTATCATAGGACTTGAACAAATCTTTAAGTGTTCTAGGAAACAAATATATTTTCCAAGCAGAGGAAGCAGGACAATAGATCTCATAATTCCCTAAAATAAAATTTACTACATTGGATTGGCTTAATGGAGAGGGGTTGTCATCCAGGAACAGGCTGACCCAGTCCTTGTTTTACATCATGGCCTGGCTAGACACATACTTCTGCCTTGTTGCACGAATTTGAACTACAAGTCCCAAAATACACTGGGGCAAAACCAAGATTGGTTCAGGTTAGCCTCCTATGACTTGGAGGTTTATGGCAACCCTACCTTGGGGTTAGTAACTTAGAATACTCCCCACCAAGGGATCTCAATTCAGTCCTTGGGACACTCCTAGCCAGTCAGGTTTTCAGGATACCCACAATGAATAGGCATGAGATAGCTCTGCATATAATGGAAGTAGTGCATGCAAATTCATTGTGGAAATCCTGAAAACCTGATTAGTGTGTCCCAAGGACTGGGTTGAGAGCTCCACACAATAGTAAGACCATCAGACTGACATCAAGCATGAAATGTAAAATTAGACTTTTATATTTCATATAGGGTAAACCCTGTGCAGAGAGACCTGAACCAGGCTATCAAATAAAGATTAGTTTATAACAATTTTATTGAAAGAATCCAGTAAGAAATACAATAAGATAATACAAAAATACATTCATTACAATAAGAATCATAATAATAATATTTCATACATATTTGTATCATTCCTCCAAATTAAATTTCCATATGAACTAATCCATTCTTTTCTACACCTCCCTTGATTCCATCCCCTACCCCACTACCCTTCCCTCCAAATTAAATCCCCCATTAAACAAATGCACTGACCACACCAACATCTCCTCAACCATGCCAATCCAAAAAGGATGAACCGATGTTGGATTTTACCCCATTCTGATAATGGAGATGTCATTCTGATTCTTCTAAGAAAAGTAGGACAACATCTCGGCCTTTGCATTGAGTCAAAATCCAGAACTGGAATAGCTAGCCTGAATTGGGTGATGGCAACCCAGGTTGAAAGCCGATGAGTGTGGCTTTCATCTTTCTAAACAAAATTCCAACACATATTGCAATTGTAGCATTTCAGAATGTATAGGCAGCCACCTCTGGAGTGCATGACCAGGCAGCGTACTGAAAAGAAAATGATGTGTCGGCTAGGGTTACCATATGGCCCCAGAAAAAGGAGGATGGATTGAGACATCCAGGTTTTACTTCCATTGAAAGCACTGGAAGTAAAACCCAGATGTCTCAATCCATCCTCCCTTTTCTGGAGCCATATGGTAACCCTAAATTGTGACCTCATGTCACAAGTATTTTCTACTAACCAAGGCCCTGTTGGGATCTATCCCAGTATAAGAGCCTTATTATGCAGTATACAGTAGCATGGATTAGTGTTCTTCATTGTAATGCTCCCACTGACCCTAAGTGCTGCTTTCCAAATTTTCCCCAGCATACTGTACACGCCATCCCCCTCATTCTCTAGAGCAGTGGTCCCCAACCCTGTCCTGGAGGACCACTGGCCAGTCGGGTTTTCGGGATAGCCCTAATGAATGATGCATAGGGCAGATCTGCACTCCTATCATCTTCATTACATGCAAATCTCTTTCATGCATATTCATTAGGGCTATCCTAAAAACCAGACTGGCTGGTGTTCCTCCCAGACAGGATTGGCAATCACTGCTATAGAGACTTGCTCCTGGCATTACTCTCATAACAGCCATTTTCTTTTCTATATCCACTATGGCTCTGGATTAACCATTAAGCAAAAAATAAAAATAATAATAATTAATAATAATAATAATTTTATTTTTATATACCGCCTGACCAGGAATGGTTTTAGGCGGTTCACAAGTAAAACTGAACATACACCAAAAAATACAATTTAAAAATGGAAATACATCAGATAGTAAAACATAAGAAATGCATAAAATTTTAAAAAACAACAAAATGCATTAGAATACAAATTTATCAAATAATTGGGTCTTCAATAATTTTCTAAAATCAAGATAGGAGGAAGCTCCTAGCATAATTTTTCCAAAGCAAACATTCAAACCACAGAGTATTCTCCTCTAGTTATCATGCCCTTAGCTGTTTCACTGCTGTCTGCCATGCCTATTGTGAGGGTGTGGCACAGTGGTTAAAGCTACAGCCTCAGCACCTTGAGGTTGTGGGTTCAAACCCACGCTGCTCCTTGTGACCCTGGGCAAGTCACTTAATCCTCCATAGCCCCAGGTACATTAGATAGATTGTGAGCCCACCGGGACAGATAGGGAAAATACTTGAGTACCTGATTGTAAAACCGCTTAGATAACTTTGATAGGCGGTATATAAAATCCTAATAAAACTTGAAACTTATATAAAAAGGTCCGTAATTGGGTATAATAAAAAGAATCACAGCTCAAGTAACCCAAACTCCTCCTTTAACTGGTCAAAAGAGCGCATCTGCACCTCTAGCTATACCTGCCCCATGTTCGGAGGCCAGCATGAACCCATTGAGAACAAAAAGGGCTCAGCACCTCCTGGAGAAAATCCCAGGGTCAGACAAATAGGCATCTGAGCAAAATACTGTCTATCCAGAAACATCTGTCGCCGTAATTGATACCAATCACGCAGTGTATTCCGCAGGAAGGGGTTGGGGTCATTAGTATAAAACCTCAAAATACCTAAAGGTGCCCATGATAATTTCCATACTGGTCACCGTACCTTAAGAAGGATATGGTGATACTCAAGAGGGTTCAGAGAAGAGCAACAAAAATGATAAAAGGCATGGAAAACATTTCATATGCTGAGAGGCTGGAGAGGCTGGGGCTCTTTTCCTTGGAAAAGCGGAGACTTAGAGGGGACTTGATAGAAACTTATAAGATCATGAAGAGTATAGACAAGGTAGAGAGGGACTGGCGGGGGCGACAATAACAAGAGGGCACTCAAAGAAATTGAAGGGAGACAGCTGGGGACATGGCTTTCTTTACCCGCTGCCACCATTCGCAATCCTGCGTCGATCTCTTCCTGGTCCTGCACTGGCTCTTCGAATCGCCGTGCTGCCTCGCCCCGCCCCTTGGAGCAGCACTCTCCTTTGTAAGTGGCTGGCCCAGAAGCTTTCTCTCCGACGTTAGAGTTCACATTGGAGAGAGGCTTGTGGGTCAGCCACATGCAGCGTTTCGATGGTGCTTGGGCCGGGCCGGACCGTCCAGAAGTGCTGGGCCATCATCTGCCGTCCTGGAGCAAGGAGCAGTTCAAAGAGTTGGAAAGACTACGAGGAGCAGTTCCACAAGTAAGAAGAGAGGGGATGCAGGTGGGGGGATTTTGGACATAGTGATGCGGATAGTGCTACTGGGGACAAAAGAGCAATTCAACAAGGAGGACAAATGCTGGAAGGCAGTGAAGGGGAAGGGGCAGTTTTGAGAATTTATATCTGCTGTCTATATTTTGCACTAAATTTGTCTATTTTTCTACAGTTATTATAGAGATGACATTGCGTATTTTAAAGTCATCTGCCTTGACCTCTTTGAAAAATAAAACAAATATAAATGATAATTAACATTTTCTCTGCATACAGTGTGCTTTGTGTTTTTTGTTAATTTTATGGTTATCATTTTGAATTAATAAGATATTGTGTGTACATGAAAAATGAATGGAAGAAATTGGGGTGGTGCTAGGGTGGGATTGGGGGCGGGACTGAAAATTAGTAGATGTCCCCTTTTGAGGAAAAAAATAAATGGTCACGTTAGGTTTACCATTTTCCATTCTCTGTTAATACCTTTCAAGTATTTGAACATCTGAATCATATTTCCCCTGTCCCTCCTTTCCTCTAGGGCAGGGGTGTCAAAGTCCCTCCTCGAGGGCTGCAATCCAGTTGGGTTTTCAGGATTTCTCCAATGAATATGCATGAGATCTATTTGCATGCACTGCTTTCATTGTATGCTAATAGATCTCATGCATATTCATTGGGGAAATCCTGAAAATCAGACTGATTGCGGCCGTTGAGGAGGGATTTTGACACCCCTGCTCTAGGGTATATATAGTCAGGGCTTCCAGCCTCTCCTCATACTTCTTTTGGTGCAAACCTCCTACCATCTTTGTTGCCCTCCTCTGGACTACTTCAAGTCTTCTTATGTCCTTTGCCAGATACGGTCTCCAAAACTGAACACAATACTCCAAGTGGGGCCTCACCAACGACCTGTACAGGGGCATCAATACCTTCTTTCTTCTACTGGTTATACCTCTCTCTATACAGCCTAGTATCCTTCTGACAACAGCCCTGCCTCGTCACACTGTTTTTTTTGCCTTTAGATCTTTGGACCCTATCACCCCAAGGTCCCTCTCCCCATTTGTGCATATCAACCTCTCACCTCCTAGCACATAAGGCTCCTTCTGATTACTAATGCATTACGCTGCATTTCTTTGCATTGAATTATAGTTACCAGATATTAGACCATCCTCTAACTTTTGCAGATCCTTTTTCATGTTTACCACTCCCTCCTTGGTGTCTACCCTATTACAATCTTGGTATCATCCGCAAAAAGGCAAATCTTTCCTTCTAACCCTTCAGCAATGTCACTCACAAACATATTGAATAAGATCGGCCCCAGCACTGAACCCTGACGGACTCCACTACTCACCTTTCCTTCCTCCGAGTAAATTCCATTAACCACCACCCTCTGGCGTCTGCCCGACAACCAGTTTCTAATCCAGTTCACCATTGGGTATTAACTTCAGCCCCTCAAGTTTGTTCAAGAGCCTCCTATGAGGAACTGTGTCAAAGGCTTTGCTGAAATCTAAGTAAATTACATCTAGCATATGTCCTTGATCCAATTCTCTGGTCACCCAATCAGAAAATTCAATCAGGTTCGTTTGGCACGATTTACCATGTTGCCCTGGATCCTGTAATCCATTAGATTATAGGAATTTCACTATCCTTTCTTTCAGCAACACTTCCATTATTTTTCCAACTAAAGTGAGGCTTACAGGCCTCATCTCTGTGGCCACTTTTGAGAATAGGGACCACATCCACTCTTCTACAATCCCCAGGAACCACTCCCGTCTCCAGAATCTCTCTGATCTCCCTCAGTATCCTGGGATGGGTCCCGTCCGGTCCCATTGCTTTGTCCACCTTCAATTTTTCAAGTAGTTCATAAAGACTTTCCTCCGTGAACGTCGCAGAGTATATATTTATTTTGGGTTTGTTTTTTAAACTTTTGATTCTTCTGTCTTCATATTTTATTTGCTTTGTAAAACATTTTGAATAGTGTTATGAAAATATGGTATAAAATTTTTATAAGTAAATTTATTTTAGTATTTATATACCACTTATAGCCTAAGGGGCTCATAATCGAAAGAGAAAAACGTCTAAAACCTGGCCTAAGTTGGCACTTGGACGAACATTTCTCAAAAACGTCCAAGCGCTGAAAATAAAAACGGGTTTTGGATTTATTTCTAAACGACCTAGGCCTTTATAGTGCCGCTCAACGTCCAAAGCTAAATGGGGCATTTCGGGAAGCGTGTCTAGGGCAGGAGTTGGGCGGGACGTGGGCTGGCTTAGAATTAGTCGTACAGCATGTATAACCGAAAGTTATACAGCCCAGGATAGACGGAACTTGGATGTTGTGACTTAGACCATGTAAAACATGGTCTAAGTCACAAAAACCCACCTAAAGTCAGCAGATAAGCACTGCAAACACATAAAACAGACCCCCCACACACTACCCCAGTGATCACCAACCCCCCCCCCATAAAAATTTTATTCACAACTTTAAATTTTAGCCTCCAGACCAGGGGTGCCCAACGCGTCGATTGCGATCGACCGGTAGCTCAGGAAGGCAACGTGAGTCGATCGCAGAGCCCATCCCGGGCTCTGTGATAGACTCGTGTTGCCGTCCCGATCTACCGGGCCTATCAGCCTTCCTCTCCCCGACGTCAAAGACGCCGACACCGGGCATTAGGCTGTTTTTGTCATTTCGGGGGGGAGGGGGAGGGGGCGTGGCGGCGGCAGCAGCAACAGCCTAAAAAAGAAATCATCCTGGCCCGGGTCGGTGTCATACTCCGGAACTTCTACCTCTTCCAGCAGCCCTTTCCCTTCTACCTGCTTCCGGCCACACCCCCTGCTCCGCGGCTCTCTTCGGCAACTCAGCAGCAGCGATCGACACAAGCTTCTGACGTCGGGGCCTACACTCTGCGAGTCCCGCTTGTTTCAACTTCCTTTTTCCACAAAGGCGGGACTCGTAGAGGGAAGACCTCGATGTCGGCAGCTTGTCTTGATCACCGCTGCTGACGAGTTGCTTAAGAGAGCCGCGGAGCAGGGGGGTTTTGCCAGGTGCAGGTAGAAGGGAGAGGGCCAGATGCAGGACTCGTGGGTGAGGGAGCAGAAGAGAGAGAGGGGAGGGAAACAAAAGGAAATATTTCATACTGGGCTGGGCCGGAGTGGAGGGAGGGTGGAAAGATTCTGGCTACAGGGTGCATTAACAAAGGAAAAGGGGGGAAAGCTGAAAATGGATAGTGACACAAAGAAGAGAAAGAGTAAGCAGGACCTACTGAATAAGGATAGAAATACAGAGGGGATATGAAGAGGAGGTGAAATAGAGACATCAAGTAATGCTGAAAAAGTGTGTGTGGGGGGGAGATAAAGACATTGAAAGGGCAAATGGTGAACATGGGGTAAAGACAAGGACAGAGACAAATGAAGATTCTGAAAAAGTGGTGAGATAGGGATATAGGTGAGATGGACACAAAGAAGGGTGATGCTGGAAAATAGGTGGAATGGTAATTCTGACAGACACAGAAGGGAAATGCTGGATCAAGGAGAGATGGGGCTCAGGCTGGATGGAATGAGGAGAAATGCCTTGTTGGCCCGGAACTTCCTCTCCTACGTCAGAATTGACTTCAGGGAGCGGAATGCTGGTCAGCGCGACGCTTCTGCAGGGAAAGCTTGGGACGGCGGTGGCTTGGGGGCTGTTCCCCGATGGCGGTGGCAGCAAACCGAGTGGCTTGGGGGAGGGCACGGAGAAAGAAAGAAAGGGGGCAGACAGGGAGACAGAAAGAAGGGGAAACAGGGAGACAGAAAGAAAAAGTTGGGGGAGAGAATGAGGTCTGGAGGAGAGGAAACATACAGGAGGCTGAAAGAAAGGAAGAAAGATTGGATGCACAGTCAGAAGAAGAAAGTGCAACCAGAGACTCATGAACTCACCAAACAGCAAAGGTAGGAAAAATGATTTTATTTTCAATTTAATGATCAAAATGTGTCGGTTTTGAGAATTTATATCTGCTGTCTATATTTTGCACTATGGCTCCCTTTTACTAAACTGCAATAGCGTTTTTTAGCGCAGGGAGCCTATGAGCATTGAGAGCAGCACGAGGCATTCAGCGTAACTCCCTGTGCTAAACCTACTATTGTGGTTTAGTAAAAAGGGAGGGGGTGTATTTGTCTATTTTTGTATTTTGTTACTGAGGTGACTTTGCATAGAGTCATCTGCAGTGACCTCTTTGAAAAAACCCGGAATATGAATAATTAACATTTTCTCTGCCTTTCAGTGTGCTTTGTGTTTTTTTTTTATTTTATTGTTGGTAGATCATTTTGACTTAGTCATTATAAAAGTAGCTCGCAAGCCCATAAAGTGTGGGCACCCCTGCTCCAGACCATCATCACCTGGCCACCTGGCATAGGAAAGCCTAGTCGTCCAGCCCAGAGGCAGCTTAAGTCATCTTGGGGGTGGGTTAGGGACCCATAGAGAGGAGGACCCATGCCCATAAGCCCCTGTAATCACTGCATTGATACTTAAACATGTGCACTCCCCTAAAACCATTTTTTACTGGCATATAAGTGGCTCCTGCAGCCATAAGGGCTATTGGGGTGGTATATAAGTAGGTCTATGGGATTCTGGAGGTGGTTTGGGGGGCTCACCGTCACCTATAAGGGAGCTGTAGTGAGGAGAAGCCTTTTTGTGAAATTCACAGCAGTGCCCTGTAAGGTACCCTGCTATTTAGGTGGCATGTCTGGGTGTGCAGTCCATCACTTTGCAGACCTCTCCCACGTCCAACAGGGCTTGTTTTAGGCGTTTTGGACTTGGATGGAAAGTTGGACGGAAATGTGGTTTAAAGATGGACGATTTAGCGGTTTGGATGATCAGATCAGCAGGATGTATAATTAGACAATTTTCGAAAATAAAAAAAAGTTGGACGTATCTTTCGAAAATGTGTCTTAGGCTCTTTTTAACTTTGGACGACTTGCGAGATGGACATAAATGGACTTAGATGTCCCTTTCGATTATGCCCCTCCACGTGGTTTACATTCAAGTACTCAAGCATTTTCCCCTACCTGTCCCAGTGGGCTTACACCCTATCTAATGTACCTGGGGCATTGGGGGATTGTGACTTGCCCAGGGTCACAAAGAACAGCTTGAGATTTGAACCCACAACCTCAGGGTGCTGAGGCTGTAGCTCTAATCACTGCACCACACACACACATATCTAATATAATAAAATGCTAGGCCATGCATGCGCACTAAAAAGACGTGTTCCTTGACCGTCGCGAAAACACGAGTGCGCATGCGCGCATTTTACGTCATCACCTACTCTCCACCTCGCACCACCAATCACTGTCATCACCTGCTCTCCACCTCGCGCCACCGATCACTGTTCCTCCTGCACCATGCCACGCCAGGCATGTCCGCCGCCGGCCTCGAGCTCCTGGGGGCCGGCGGTGCGAGCCGCCCGGCGGTGCTGTGCTGAGGTCCCGCCTCCCGCCCTACACGGCGCCGCCAGACCCGGCCCTACACTGAGATCCGCGATCAGGGTTGCCATGGAAACCCCGCCGCAGCCTCGCGGCTAGGTAGGGGGACAACAATCGCGCTTATGTTCAAGCCGCCGCCACGACTCCTCTCTCGAACCGCACCAGGATCGAGAGAGGAGCTGCGGCGGGGGCTTGAGCATAAGCGCCATTGTTGTCCCCCTACCTAGCCGCGAGGCTGCGGCGGCCTTCCTCACCTGGCTCACATTGAATCCAAGTAAACAACCGAGGCTGCCTAAAGAAACAAACTTTCACGGTGCTTGGCCCACCAAACAATTCCTGCCGTTGCCGAAATTTGCCCCACCGTTCCTTCCCTTCCTCCATCAGGTACAGTTCAGCTCCGCCTATGTTAAAAGGAGCTGCTTTGAAATTGGAGCCCTGCCGCCACTGTAACACGTTCCCTCTGCCGCAGTCCCATATGTCAGAGAAGGGGCGGGACCAAGGCAGAGGGGAAAGTGCTACGCCAGTGGCAGGCCCCCGATTTCGACGCGGCTCCTTTTAACATTGGTGGATTCACTGCACCTGATGGAGGGAGGGAAGGAAAGGTGGTTGTGCGCTGTTGAGCCCCTCTTTGCCCTCAGACCCTCTCCTAACTCACTATCTGCTCCCTCCTGTCTCAGACCACTGGGGGGAGGTGCCTGCCTTCAGCTGCAGGGATGGAGGGAGGGAAAAAGAAAGAAGGGGCCCTGGCAAGCCAGTTATCAAAAGCCAACCATAGCCTGGGACCCCTACATGGTATGAATAATGACCAGACAACAAAAAGTAAGAAGAATAATTTTATTTTCTGTTTTGTGATTACAATATGTCAGATTTGAAATGTGTCTTGAGGGAGGCTGCCGCTGCGGCTTTGGACAGAGGGGCACCATTTTCGTGGGAACCGGCCTTCGGAGAGGCATGGGACGTGGGGACGGATGCGGGAGGGGCTGCCGCTGCGAAGGGCTTTGGAGGGAGAGCCAGCCAGACCGCGAGTGTGGGGACGTTGTAAGCGCGGATTGGTCAAGGAGCCGCCGCTGCCGAGGCTTTGAAATTGCTCTCCCACCATCACTCCCTCCCGCCCCGGCTCTGCCTCTGCCCCTGCCCAGGTTCAAAAGCAGGAGACATCTAGCACCCGTTAATCTAACGGGCTTAAACACTAGTATGTTATAAATAAATAGTTATACACTGGAACTCATTGTCAGTGGATGTTGTAAAAGCAGTTAATGTCACTGCTAGAACTGTACAGAATAGCATATTTTACGATTCAGCCCAGGAGCAAAGTAAGGGGGAAGCGAGGGGGGTGATCCGCCTCAGGCGCCATCTTGCTCGGGGGACCGGCACTCCTCTTTCTCTCCACCCCTTCCCACACTTTCCTCTGCGATGCATGCACGCCCTTCTGTCCGCGTCGGCTTCGGCGATCTATCTGACGTCACTTCCGGGACCTGTACCTAGGAAGTGATGTCAGAGAGAGCACAGAAGCTGATGCAGTAGTAAGTTGGTAGCTGCTCGTGTCAAAGTTAAAAAGGTACATGGAAGGGATGCGCACGTGGCAGGGGGTGGGGTGGGCAAGAAGGCGGGGGAGGGGCATCACTTATTTGGCTGAATACGAATAATGAAAAATATTATTTGACTGAATAAACATAATGGGCATCGAGCTTTAAAATAACAAATATGGGGGGCGCTAGCGAGCCAGTGAAGAGATGGCAGCATAACTTTTGAGCTCCAGCTACACCATTACAGAATCGATATTTAACCCTTTATTTGATAATAAATTCTGGTGAATTCTTCTTGCAAGGATCTTTAATAACGATATGGCAACTTCCAAAGTAGGAAAGAGGCACAAACCCGACCCACCGTCTCCCAAAAAGTCGGCAGAAGATGCCAAAGACGAGTAAGGCTCCCAGAACATCATGGCAGAGCTTAAAGCATTGAGAGCCATGCTTGCTGATGTGGGAATCGACATTACTGAGATAAAATCTGAATTAGCAGACATGTGAGAGGATGTTACTCAATTTCAGCAGCGTTTACAGACTATTGAGGATAAACAATCAACACAGCAATCAACTATTAAAGAACTCCAGGTACAAGTTAAAAAAATAGCCAATTTAGAGCGTGAGCTTGAAGATGCAAATCTCTGCTCTTGGCGAAATAACCTTAGAATTCTGGGAATACCGGAGGGGACAGAATCAACAGATATGGTTAAATATTTGGAAAATTTCATTCCGAAAATTCTGGATCTTAAATTTGAAAAACCGCTAGAAATCGACAGGGCACACCGGGTTCCGTCGCACAAGCTAACCAATGCCCGATACCTGCGTCCGATCGTGTTCCGTCTGTTAAGATACAGCCAGATACCAGAAATAATGGCACGAGCAAGGGTAAAATCGCCTTTGAAACTAGACGGGTACTCCATCTTATTTGTCCCGGATCTAAGCAAGAAAACAGCACAGCTTCGGAAGCAAATGTTAGCCTACCGGCCTAAATTGAAAGAGCTGAATGCAAAATACGGGATGATGTACCCAGTGAGGATGCGGGTAACACTTAATAACAGCACTAAAGATTTTACGGAACCGACTGCACTAGCGGATTTCATCGAGGAAATGAGCCCTTCAACTATTGATGCAGTATGACTGAAGTAATTGAAGTTCTCTTTTTACACGTTTACTGTTATTCAAAGAATGAGTATCCTGTTTCAGACAACGGTGGAAAATGATATTTCACATACTGCTGTCAGCAATTGTAGCAATACTCTACTGGAGACACAGACAGATCTTTTAAAAAGAGGAAGAAACTACTCATATCAACTGAATGGAGACTTACTTAAAGTTATTTCAATTTACCAATTCAACAAACATGGCGTTACCTTCTTCTTCTTGAAGATTAACCACGTGTCTACTGGCGCGAAATTTTCGCACCTTGCAGCGTTAGCGTTGTCATGGCGCCATGAGAGTCTGCAGTAAATCGCCACAACCTCGCTGCCTAATTCGGTGATCACAAACTCCAACCGTGTATGGGAATCCGGATGAGGACCTACAAGTGTGATTACTGCCTTTCCTAACTCTCATCGCTATCTGCATTTACTTGTGTTTTCTGTTTTCTGTTTCTGTTTCTATTTCAGCTTTCTGTTTCAGCATTCGGATGGTCTGCATTGCCACTTACGGTTTATCTTTTTCACTGCCTATTTGATAGTATAATGATTTGAGGAGGTTTAGTATGGGTATGGTCAACTGATGATAAATAGAGATTCTCAATTTATGGTGTCTAGTGCTGCAGCTACATTGTTATAATCTTGTTTTCTTATTCTAGTATTATTTACAGTATATTGTTAGATAGTACTTGTCAAACTTTACTTATGTTTTTTGTTTTTTTTTTAGGTGTTCACATTAGATGCTATGCTGCGATGCATTTGGTTGTGTGTTTCATATTCCTCTGCTTATATATCATATACATAAAATTACACGATAATGCAGATTGCATTGATTGTATATGATGTATATGCTATCACCTCCCTTACACAACTTATCAATTCTGTTTTAACACCCAGAATTATTTCTATTCCTGCTTTATTCATTATGTACTGTCAATTAGATGCTGCTCAGTAATTTATCCTTTTGTGCATTCCTTTACACTTTATAGTTTACCCTCTAGTGGGTTAAAGTACTGACATGCACAATGTTAATAACCTGAGCCACATTGATATTATTAACTTCTTATGCTCATATTTCACAGTCCTGGACCATCATAGCATATTGTATTATATAAAAGATTACATATCATTCAATCGCTTAACACACTGCCACATACATTAATACAATGATGAAATGGTTCAGATGTTATGGGTTTAATCTACAGCCCACCTATTCTCACCTGTATTATTCATTACTCTATTGGTTAAACTATAGTCATACATACAAATACATGCACTGGCATTGAACTGATGTTATAAGTTTATTTGGTTCATGCTTCACTATTCTGAAAATTGTCCTTTCATGTAATAAACATCACTCCCTTGGTTAAATCATTGATATTCATACAACCACACACACTTACATTGAGCTGATGTTATAAGTTTACTCGGTTCATGCTTTGCTGCTCTGCAAACTGACATTTTCCATATCATTCATCACTCCCTTGATTAAATCAATGCTATACATACAGCTACACATACTTACAGTGAACTGTTGTTACAAATCTATACGGTTCATGCTTCACTGTTTTGAAATCAATCATTTACTATACTATTCATCACTTCCTTGGTTAACTCACTGCTACACATACAGTCACATACACTTGCACTGAACTGATGATATAAGTTTATTCAGCTCATGCTTCAATGTTTAGAAAATTGTCATTTTCCATATCTTACACCACTTCCTTGGTTAAAGCATTCATATACATACAACCACATATACTTGCACTGAACTGTTGTTATAGGTTTATACGGTTCATGCTTCACTGTTCTGAAAATGGTTATTTTCTATATTGCACACCATTCCTTGAGTTAAATCATTGATATACATACAACCATACACACTTGCATTGAACTGATGTTATAAGTTTATTCAGCTCATGCTCCAATGTCCTGAAAATTACCACTTCTTCTATTATGCATCATTCCTCTAGATAAATCATTGCTCTACACATACAGCCACATGCACTTGCATTGTACTGATGTTATAAGTTTATTCGGTTCATGCTTCATTGTGCTGAAAATTACCATTCCCTACATTATATAACAATCCCTTGGTTAAAACATTGCTATACATACAACCACATACACATGCATTGGACTGATGTTATAAGTTGTTTGGCCCGGGCTTCACTGTCTAGAAACCTACCATTTCTTATACTATACATCACTCTCTTGGTTGAATCATTGTCATTCATACAGCTACACTCACCTGCATTGAATTGATGTTATAAGTTTATTTGGTTCATGTTTTCTTGCTCTGAAAATTGACATTTCATGTATTATACATCACTCCCTTGGTTAAATCGGTACCATTTATATAACTGCTGACACTTGAATTGAAATGTAGTTATAAGTTAATTTAGATCCATGCTCCATTGTTTTGAAGATGGTCAATTTCTATATTATACATTACTCTCTTGGATAATTCACTGATATACATACATCCATATACATTTGCACTAAACTACAGTTATAAATTTATTTGGTTCATGCTTCACTGATTTGGAAATTACCTCTTACTATATTAAGTATCACTCCCTTGGGTCGCAGTACTAAAACTGCCACCTCCTATGTTATACATCAATTCCTTATTTAAATACTTGCTTCATGCTGCACTGGCTGAAAATTACCATTTCCTAGAGTTTGCATCACTTCCATTTTTCATGCTGGATTGTCTTGATTATCATAATATATGTCAATATACTTAACATTATACTTCATTCCCATGTTTTAATTTCTAGTCATACATCCTACTACATACACTTGTCTTGAAGTGAAGGTACATTTATGTACTCTTACCTCCAACAGTGATTTATGTAATACAACATACACCTGCATTGATCAGATGTTACAGGTTTATTCTGATCATACTATCATGTCTTAGAGTGATGTAGCATGGTCCAGATTTTACATTTGATACAATGGCTCACACGCCACTGTGGGCAGTTGCAATGGAATAATATTCTTGTGTTATTAAGTTTTCATTATAGAGTATTGGAACTTAGCAGTACACGTCATTGCATACAAAACCATATATCACTATCCTGTTTAAATCATTGATATACGTGATTTCGCAGGCACTTACAATGAATTAATATTATAGGTCTCTTTTATTCATGCTACCCTGTACTGGAATATCACAGCTTATATCAATATACAAGGGAGGGGAGATTGATATTGTCATTATCTAATTTTTCTTTTTTCTTATGGTTTGATATGTGTTATGTATATGTATACTTGAGTGCCTTTCAAACATGTTGCTGTCCAGAGAGTGCATGCTGTGGTTCATTATCCACCATATGTCTTACTTGCTACTTATTATATTGACACTGTTCTCTTTGTAATATGCTTTAATATAGAGGTTAATGAAAAGATCTTATATATTACGTTTAGTAGCTGGGAAGGTTGTGCTGCTTCTCACCTGTTCGCTTCCCATAGATATATATATACCATATTTTCATCCGATTTTTTGTTATGGGGACGCAAGTATGGTATCTTGGTACAGACGTGAGTTATTTAAGTAATACACATTACATAGTGCTAGGGCTTGGTTGGGTTCGCAGGGGCTACAGCGGCCTAAATCATCATATACTTTCACTCCTATGTCATTGAAGCTATTTTCTCTAAATGTAAAGGGTTTTAATAATCCAATTAAGAGAAAGAAGATACTCACCTATGCTTCTCGCAAATCTCCTGATATCCTCCTATTTCAAGAAACGCATTTAACAGATATTGAAAGTCAAAAATTAAAAGTTCCTTGGGCAAATGATGTTTATTATTCACCAGCGATAAATAAGAAGAATGGTACCGCAATGTTGATTAGGTAGGGTCCAAATCTAAAAATCCTTGCCCATAAAAATGATTTGGAGGGAAGATGGAATATGGTAAAGATTCAAGTGGTAAACTATACTATTGCTATATTCAATATATATGCCCCAAACATTGATGACCCGCTATTCCTTGATACTCTCACTTCACTAGCTCTGGCAGAGCATGCACAAGCATATGTTATAGCTGGAGATTTCAATTTAGCCTTGGAACCCTCACTTGATAGGAAATCTACTGTACCCTATAGAATTACAAAAGCTTGGCATAGCTTACACAATATGTTGTCTCAATTAAACTTAATAGATTCTTGGAGATTTCTGCACCAAATGGAGTTGCAGTACTCTTTCTATTCACACCCCCATAACTCCTACTCTCGAATAGACTATTTCCTTATAAGTAAGTGTTTAGCTCCATGCTTATTAAATGCATTGATTAATGAGATATCGATTTCAGATCACGCTGCCATAGAAATATACTTGGATAATCTATTACCTAGACAGGCTTCCTGCGCATGGAGATTTAATAATGCATTGCTCGAGGATCCACAGTTCATCCCTTACGTAAGGACTGCTTTAATTGATTATTTTGAGCTGAACACTATTGACCAAGTCGACAAGATCACACTATGGGACGCATGCAAAGCATATATCAGAGGATGCATAATTGCTTATCAAGCAAGAATTAAAAAAAATACCCAACAATCCCTTCTTGATCAAACGTCAGATATTAGAAAATTAGAGATTTTACACCAATCGAATCCAACAAATATGCAGTTTTTACAACAGCTTCGGGAAAGTAGATTAAAATATAACTTAACATTAAGTACTCAAGCAGGGAACACGTTATTCATGCAATCCGCATCCTATCATAATTCAAATAACAGAAGCGGACACCTATTAGCTCAATATTTGAAGATGCGCGAGGAGAAATCTTATATTTACGCTATTTTAGACGAATCTGGTAATAAACATACTGACCCAAAACGAATTATTCAACATTTCAAAGTATTTTACGACTCTCTATACTCTACAGAAATGTCCCATTCTGACTCGAAAGAATTTTTGAAGCCCCTACTTCAACGACCACAATTAAGTTCAGAAGATAACATCCCTTTAGAAGTAGAGATCACGGGTCAAGACATTATAGCGGCTCTGTCTTCAATGGCTAGGAAAAAATCCCCAGGACCAGATGGGTACACGGTTGAGTTTTACTCTACCTTTCAAGATATATTAGTACCTCAGTTGTATCAACTGTTTAATTACTATTCTACAACAGGTGATATTAGGGGAACTTTTACCGAAGCGTCAATAATCGTTTTGCCCAAACCAGGAAAGGATCCGTTGAAAATACAGAATTATAGGCCACTCTCCCTAATTAATGTAGACGCAAAAATATATGCTAAAATATTGGCTAATAGAATTCAAAAAGTACTACCTGTACTGATAGGTAAAGAACAGAATGGATTCATGCAAGGTAGACTTGCTAGTGATAATACCAGATTATTCACCTCAATTATTCAAATTGCCCAACATTCATCTCATCCTTACCTGGCTTTGGTGTTGAATGCTGAAAAAGCATTCGACCGAGTTGAATGGGATTTTTTATTTCAGTCAATGTCTTGGTTTGGGTTCTCTGATAAATTTATATCAATGGTCCGGTTGTTATATACTAGACCTTCTACTACTGTTAGAATAAATGGATTAATTTCAGAAATGTTCTACCCCACACGTGGCACCCGACAGGGATGCCCATTATCTCCGTTATTATTCAATTTGGCACTAGAGCCTCTTCTCATTTACATTCATCAATCTCCTGAAATAGTGGGTGTTCGTTTTGGATCAAATGAACTTAAACTTTCTGCGTATGCAGATGACATGTTAATTTACACTGATCCTGACTCGTTGTCAAATTTGTTGCGTTTGATAAGTTCTTATTCCCAGTATTCTGGATACAAACTTAACACCTCTAAGACAGAATTGCTTCCACTTAATAACCACGTATTACAACATGATATCGCGGACCATAACTTTCAGTGGGCTCAAATGAAACTTAAATATCTGGGTATACATTTCGGGTCTACAATAGAGGATACAATAAAGTTTGCAATAGAGGATATAGTGCACATGATTACTACACTTACTGCTAGGTGGAGTCCCTTAAATTTATCATGGTGGGGTCAATTGGAAACATTTAAGATGATGATAGCCCCAAAAATTTTATACCCTCTTAATATGTTACCAGTTTTATTTCCTCCATCATTCTATAAAAGATTAGACCAATTACTGACTAAGTTCCTTTGGAATAATAAGACTCCCAGAATAGCACTAAACAGATTAAAATTACCAAAATACGAGGGTGGCATTAATTTTCCTAATTTTTTGGAATATCATTATGCCTTTTTGCTCAGACAAGGGGCTAAGTGGATTTTACACAATATCAGTGAGACGCCTGTTAATAATTGGATAACACTTGATGTAGAGACATATAAATGGACGTCACTGCCATCACTGGCTTTCGTTTCATCTTCGGGATTTTTGACCCATAAAGACTATGTGTTAGAGGCCACTACGACTGCTATTCGCACAATAGATAAACTTTTACCTCATAAATGGAACAATTCACTCCATATCCCAATTTGGAACAACCCCTCTATACAAATTCAGAATACTACAGTAAATTGGAAAAGATGGAAATCAACAGGTATACAAATTTTAGGACATTTGTATGATGGAAGCAATTGGATACCTTATGATATATTAAGAACTCGGTATTGTCTCCCTCCGTCTACATTTTTTCAGTGGTTACAACTTAAGCACGCTTTTCGTGACCTTGTACGTAATAAAACAGACAAATGGGAAGGCCCTGACCTTCTGAGTTATTGTAACACATTTGCTTTTAAGAAAAAGGAAGCTTCTAACTGGTATAAATTGATTCAATCATACAGATTACCTTCCCAACATTCCACTCAATCCAAATGGCGAGAAGAATTAGGGATACCTTTAGATGAAATGGATTGGGCTCAAATGTGGACTGTGATCTATAAGATGACCAGTTCGGCAGCATTATACCAGACCTTTTTCTTTTTGACCTATCGAGCTTTTTGGACACCAAGTAAACTTTCAAAATTAAAAACAGAAAAGGTTGATGGACTATGCTGGTCCTGTAAACTTTCTATGGGGACGTTTCAACATATGATTTATGATTGCCCCTTATTACATGATTATTGGCATTCGGTGTGGGCACAAATATGCTCTTTTCTGGAGATTAAGGAACAATTGTCATATCCGATATTGTTTATTAGCTTAACTAGTTCACATATGTTGATTCCTATCGAAAAAGTACCATTACTTCAGTTTCTCTTGTTAGTTGCATTGCGCATCATACTCACTAACTGGAAAGACTTTTCCAATGTATCCCACACTGAATGGTGGAACACTGTATGTCTTTACGCCAAATACGAAAGAGTGGCTGCTATTCGGAGGGGATTTCTATCTAGATTTGAAAAATGTGGACATCATTACTTACATATACGGAGTATGGGGTGTGAGTCATGAGCTGCTGTGGCCCCTGTGGACCTAACGACCCTAACAATGCTACTGACCCTTATGATTGCATTGATGACAATGATAATGCTGCTGTGGCTACTGTGATACTATGTTGTAATGTTATTATGCTGATTATTATTCCTCAATCTAGCCTCTGGGTTGACATATACAGCTTTATATGTAGAATTTCACTGTCCATTCAGCACCACGTCTGACCAGTACTTGTAGTTCTGGTTTTGTTGGTTGTTCCTGTTACTTCATTATTATTATGATCATGCATTGTAACATGAATGTCAACGCATATACTTTTCGTTGTCACTGTCGGGGATACTGTCATTCATGTCTTTTGATGTATATTCAAAAATACTAATAAAGATGATTAAACTTAAAATAACAAATATGAGCTTTAACATAACAAATAATAAAAAAAACAACTCCCCCCCCTTTAATGAAGCCACGTTAGCATTTTTCATTACTGGCCACAGTTGGTGATAAAAAATGCCAACATGGCTTCATAAAAAAAAGGGGGGGGGGGGGAAGAGGAAGGAATTTGAAACCAGAGATCAAGTTTTATTTTAGTAGGATTTAGAAAAGTGTAGCCCCAGATTGTTCATATTCGTGGGCCAAATTGATCAAATACAGATATTTGGTACAGCCCTAGTAACTGGGTAAATAAAAAAAGTCTGGACAAATTCCTGGAGGCAAAGTCTAGGACCCATTATTAAGGTAGACCTGGGGAGAGGTGCTTTTTATCCATAGGGTAAGTGGAATGGAATCTTGCTACTCTTTGGGAATCTCCCAGGTACTCGTAACCTGGACTGGTCACTGTTAGACACAGTACAGGAATTCTTATGGAGACAGAGCTTTAATATAGCAGTTTGGAAATGAACATATCATTGTACACTGGAATGCATCAGAAAAATGAGTCCTGGTACAGCAAGATGTTTGTTAGAGGGTGAATTAAAACCATATTATTGATGTTAATAAAAATGGAGATTGAAGAGAGGGCAGTTGCAATATTATGAAAGATCATTAAACTCAGGGACATGAAACTAGTGATGTAACACAGTTGACAGCACTGCAACTCAAGTGCCTGATTGCAATAGTGGAATATTAACTGTTCAGGTCATTACACTGCAAAAAAAATGTGCAAAATCAGCTTAAAGACCAGCTTGCCATGCAATTGCACAGAGTTGCTCTGAATCCAGTTCAAACGAAGCTCAGTTTTGCTTTTCTCTTGGGCGGCTTAATGTTACAGATGTCGTGTTGCCTAGTAAAACAAAAATACGTAAATGAAGCCCAGTTTTACATGGATTGAGATCAGATTTGAATATTCAGGTCAGGACACATTTAGTTGCAGCAGTATTTTAGAAAAGGCTCTGTTGATTCTGCAAGAGTTACTTCGGATGGGGAGACTAGATGGGCCATTTGGCCTTTATCTGCCATCATGTTTCTATGTGCAGAGCGAGCAGCTATGATGTAAAAGATATAGATTCTAAATGAACTGCTTCAACACAACATCTCTTTATTAAAACAATCACCTGACATGGTCCACATTTTGCCCACTCCTTGTGTAAATAGTGAAATCACTGTTTCACACAGATGCAAATCTACACATGTAAAATGCCACTATTTACGCGTGGAGACACTTCCCTAGGAACATTATTACACCACTGAAACTCATCACATGGTGCATTACATCATCTAGAACAGAGGTAGACAATTCGAGAGCCACAGGCAGGTCAGATTTTCAGGATATCCACAATACATATTGCATGAGAGAGATTTGCATCTCAAGGAGGCAGTGCATGCAAATCCATCTCATACATATTTATTGTGGATATCCTGAAAACATGACCTGCATGTGGTTCTCGAGGACCAGACTTGCCTTTCTCAGATCTAGAACACAATAATATGGGCCAGTCAAATACAAAATATGTGGGATAATTTCTGACTTTTGCTGGCAATGTTACATGCTTCAGAGATTAGAGAAGGTTCTTGGATGAGAAGATAGTTCAATAATTTCAGAATTGCTACTTGTATGCAACAGAGAAGCACAGATAATTGTTCCCACTGAAAAATTTAATTAATAGTCATGTACTGCACAGACAGATAGATACAGAAATTATTACAATGGAAAGCTCAATATATTTGGCTAAGTTGCAGACAGAATGTTGCACAGTATCAGCTGAAGACTGAGAAAGCAGGACCAATATTATCAGGATTTATTTTAGTGCAGAAGTTTAGGTAGTTGTAATGAACAGATGGAATACTTGTACTCAGGACTGGCTCAAGGATGTCAGGTGTCGTAGGTGAATCTTCCACTGTGCTGTGGCTCACTGGTTGATTTACTGCCACTGCACTCAGAGATTATGAGATCAAATTCTGGTGCTGCCCCTTGTGGCCCTGTGCAAATCACTTAATCCTCCAGTGTCCACTGCTTTGAATGTCAGCTTTGAAATGCGAAAGCCACAAAAAGGTAGTATACAAGTCCCCATTCCCTTTCCATCTCCAGTTCTCTATTTATCACACTGAATATCAACCCTGAAGTATTTTATATTGGTTTAGACTGTACTTTAACATTTACAGTTAATTATGTTTTAGATTTTGTAGCAATTCATTTATTCTTTTTTCTTTATTTCCATGCCAATGTTGTTTCTTTTGAAGGCATTATTATTGTTCTGATACCAGGGGCAGTTACTGCAGCAGCAGCCGCTAGTGCGGCTTTGTTTAAGGGGGGGAAGTTTATCCTATATAATAAAACCCTAAGCGCATGCGCACTTAGGGTTTCGTGTTCCCTGCCACTGTGTTTCTGATCCCTGGCCAGATTCTATTTTAGAATGCGGCGGAGGGAACACTCTGGCCACTCCCCTCCTCCTGCCCTCACTCACCAACTCTCCCTGCCTGTGTCCTGGCTGCCCCAATTGCCCTCTGTGGCTGTATTCGGCGGCTTGATGCGGTGCGGAGCGGCGCTGGCGGCGGCTGCCAGAAGAAGGGCTTCAAGCCACTGAAGACTCTCCTCAAAGCGCAGCAGAGGTTCGGGCGCTGTTTTCTTGAGGATTGCAGCCAGCTGTACCAAGCTTCGCAGGCTGCACAGCACCTCAGTAGAACGTTTCCTCTGACGTATGCGATCGCGTCAGAGGGAACATGCTACTGAAGTGCAGAGCGGCCTGCAAGGTTCGCATAAGCCGGCCGCGATGTTCATAAGGCTACATGCTGGACCGGGGGAGCAGGTAAGGGGTGCTGCTGACCGGGGGAGCAGGGAAGAGGAACCGGGGGAGCAGGGAAGAGGTGCTGTTGGACCATGGAGGGGGGGGGGTAAAAATGGGTTTGGAGCTGGGGCTAAAAATAGGGGTTATGTGAGGGAAGGAGGCTTTATTAGCACCCATTAATGTAATGGGCTTAAACACTAGTGTGCTATATTCAGATTTTTCATGTAGCACTGTTTGAGGGTTGGGGAGGGGGAGGACAATGATCTCTAATGGCAATCAGTGCAGTAGCATAGAATCACAGTGATGTTGGTAGGTGAAGAGGAGAATCTGTTTTAAACTTTAAACACTATTTAACAATGAAAGACTAATCAGAGGCACAAAAGAGGATCTTAATCATTTTCAACTGCTGAATAAGTTCAAAACTGGACTAGCCCTAATGTGCTGGATCTATGAATATTTCATCATCTGACACTTCATCACGGAGACATTTCATCACATATTCAAGCTCAATGCAATCAAATTCTATGCAAGGAAAATCTGCAGTAAATGGGAGGGTTTTCATCACCTTAATCTGCCACTTCATCATGTGACACCTCACCACCACAAAATCAAATGGCACTTCGGAATGTATTCATGCTTGCTTATAAGAAATAAATTATTATTATTAATTGTAACTTCTTTGTGCACATATCCAAAGGAAACCAGAAGTGCCAGCACACACTGGCACTTTTCTTTTGCACCTAAATATGAGCGTCACTAAACACATATTGAAGTCAAACCCCCCCCCCCCCCCGATTCTCTTTCCAGTTTTATTTACACAGGTCTCCAAGATGCTCCCTCGCTACCTGTATGTATGTGTGTGTATATATATATATATATAAACCGCTTTAAATGTGTAACCACAAAAAGGTGGTATACAAGTCCCAACCCTTTCCTCTTTCCCTTCCTCCCCAACTCAGCTGTGATGTGTGCTAAGTAATTGCCTGCTGGTGAGGAACTGCTACAGTTTTGACCTTTCATCACCTTTGTGCACAGGTTTTCCATGCATATTCATTGTGTATTGTGTGAGATATGCTATTTAAAATGTTAATGTCTTTGCTCAATGTGCCACACAAGTTTTCCAAGAATATCATTTGAATATATTTAGCTTTCTGCATATGATGAAGTATTGGATGATGAAAATACTGTCCTTCTACCCTTAAATATGAGCATTGTGAAAATTTTAAGAAGTTTTAGCATGCCCATCCCCTGATTTGCTGCAAACGTTCCATACATATTATTTGAATACTTTTGGCTTGAATGTGTGATGAATTGTTGTGTGATGAAATATCCATGGTGATGAAGTGACTCAGTGATGAAATGTCAGGTGACATAGTAACATAGTAAATGATGGCAGATAAAGACTCGAGTGGTCCATCCAGTCTGCCCAACCATACATGCTCCATAAATTAATTTAGGGTTATTTTTCTTAGATATTTCTGGACCAGAAACCCAGAGCCCTGTCCAGTACTGTGCTTAGTTCCGTCTACTGGAGTCTCCATCAAAGTTCACTCCAGCCCATCTTAACCATCCCAGCCATCAAAACCCTCCTCAGCCCGTCCTTAGTTCTTTCAATATATACCCATTATGTTCTGATTAGAGATCCTCTGTGTTCATCCCATGCTTGTTTGAATTCTGTCACTGTTTTGTTCTCCACCACCTGTGGTTTTTTGTGTTTTTTTTCATTTTGGTGTGTTTCCAAGAGTAGATGCAACAACAGTTTATTTTTGATACTCTTATACCTTGTGGTTCTACGTTCCATGTGCGTCCACAGAATTTAGACGTAATTTATTGTTTACCTCTGATGAAGGCATTTGTGTTGCCAAAACCTGGATCCATGTTGGGTATTATCAAACAAAAATATTTTGATCAAAATTTTTTTCATAGACAAGAGCTGAACTTCTGTTTCCTTTTTTGAGATTCCGTGGTGGATTCATCTCAACAACCCTATTTTCTGTACATTCCTTGATTGGCCATATAGGGCTTGTTCCTCTTACATAGTAACATAACATAGTAGATGACAGCAGATAAAGATCTGAATGGTCCATCCAGTCTGCCCAACCTGATTCAATTTAAATTTTATAATTTTTTTTCTTAGCTATTTCTGGGCAAGAATCCAAAGCTCTACCCGGTACTGTGCTTGGGTTCCAGCCCATCTACACCCTCCCAGCCACTGAAGCCCTCCCCAGCCCATCCCCCACCAAACGGCCATACACAGACACAGACTGTGCAAGTCTGCCCAGTACTGGCCTTAGTTCAAAATTTAATATTATTTTCTGATTCTAAATCCTCTGTGTTCATCCCACGCTTCTTTGAACTCAGTCACAGTTTTCCTCTCCACCACCTCTCTCGGGAGCGCATTCAAGGCATCTATCACCCTCTCCGTAAAGTAGAACTTCCTAACATTGCCTTTGAATCTACCACCCCTCAACCTCAAATTATGTCCTCTGGTTTTACCATTTTCCTTTCTCTGGAAAAGATTTTGTTCTATGTTAATACCCTTCAAGTATTTGAACGTCTGAATCATATCTCCCCTGTCCCTCCTTTCCTCTAGGGTAAACATATTCAGGGCTTCCAGTCTCTCCTCATACGTCTTCTGGCGCAAGCCTCCTATCATTTTCGTCGCCGTCCTCTGGACCACTTCAAGTCTTCTTACGTCCTTTGCCAGATACGGTCTCCAAAACTGAACACAATACTCCAAGTGGGGCCTTACCAATGACCTGTACAGAGGTATCAACACCTTCTTCCTTCTACTGGCTACGCCTCTATTTATACAGCCCAGCATCCTTCTGGCAGCAGCCACTGCCTTGTCACACTGTTTTTCACCTTTAGATCTTCGGACACTATCACCCCAAGGTCCCTCTCCCCGTCCGTGCATATCAGCTTCTTTCCTCCCAGCATATACGGTTCCTTCCGATTATTAATCCCCAAATGCATTTCTTTGCATTGAATTTTAGTTGCCAGGCATTAGACCATTCCTCTAACTTTTGCAGATCCTTTTTCATATTTTCCACTCCCTCGTCGGTGTCTACTCTGTTACAAATCTTGGTATCATCTGCAAAAAGGCACACTTTTCCTTCTAACCCTTCAGCAATGTCACTCACAAACATATTGAACAGGATCGGCCCCAGCACCGAACCCTGAGGGACTCCACTACTCACCTTTCCTTCATCCGAGCGACTTCCATTAACCACCACCTTCTGGCGTCTATCCGACAGCCAGTTTCTAACCCAGTTCACCACTTTGGGTCCTAACTTCAGCCCTTCAAGTTTGTTCAACAGCCTCCTATGAGGAACTGTATCAAAGGCTTTGCTGAAATCTAAGTAAATTGCATCTAGCATATGTCCCCGATCCAGCTCTCTGGTCACCCAATCAAAAAATTCAATCAAGTTCGTTTGGCACGATTTACCTTTTGTAAAGCCATGTTGCCTCGGATCCTGTAACCCATTAGATTCAAGGAAGTACACTATCCTTTCTTTCAGAAACACTTCCATTGTTTTTCCAACAACTGAAGTGAGGCTCACCGGCCTGTAGTTTCCTGCTTCATCCCTGTGACCACTTTTGTGAATAGGGACTACATCCACTCTCCTCCAATCCCCAGGAACCACTCCCGTCTCCAGAGATTTGTTGAACAAGTCTTTAATAGGACTCGCCAGAACCTCTCTGAGCTCCCATAGTATCCTGGGATGGATCCCGTCTGGTCCCATTGCTTTGTCCACCTTCAGTTTTTCAAGTTGCTCATATACACTCTCCTCCGTGAACGGCACATAATCTACTCCATTTTCTCATGTAACTTTGCCAGACAATCTCGGTCCTTCTCCAGGATTTTCTTCTGTGAACACAGAACAGAAGTATTTGTTTAGCACATTTGCTTTTTCCTCATCACTCTCCACATATCGGTTCCCAGCATCTTTTAGTTTAGCAATTCCATTTTTCATCTTCCTCCTTTCACTAATATATCTGAAAAAAAAATTTGTCTCCCTTTTTTACATTTTTAGCCATTTGTTCTTCCGCCTGTGCTTTCGCCAGACGTATCGCTCTCTTGGCTTTTTTCACTTTTACCCTGTAGTCCTTTTTGCACTCCTCTTCTTGGGGTTTTTTATATTTCACGAACGCCAACTCTTTCGCCTTTATTTTCTCCGCCACTAGTTTGGAGAACCATATCGGCTTCCTTTTTCTCTTGGTTTTATTTATTTTCTTCACATAAAGGTCCGTAGCCATTTTTATCGTTCCCTTTAGCTTAGACCACTGTCTTTCCACATCTCTTATATCCTCCCATCCTAACAGCTCTTTCTTCAGGTACTCTCCCATTGCATTAAAGTCTGTACGTTTGAAATCTAGGACTTTAAGTATCGTGCAGCCGAGCTCCACTTTAGCCGTTATATCAAACCAAACCGTTTGATGATCGCTACCCTTCAGGTGAGCACCCACTCGAACATTAGAGATACTCTCTCCATTTGTGAGGACCAGATCCAACATTGCTTTTTCCCTCGTGCTTTTTTCGTCACCATTTGTTTGAGCAGAGCCTCTTGAAAGGCATCCATAATCTCCCTACTTCTTTCCGATTCCACAGACGGAACATTCCAGTCCGCATCCAGCAGGTTGAAATCTCCCAACAGCAGAACCTCCTCTTTCCTTCCAAACTTTTGGATATCCACAATCAGATCCTTATCAATTTGCTGTGATTGAGTCGGAGGTCTACACCCACTTAGATAGAAGTTCCATTCCATCTTCTCTTTTCAGAGAGATCCATATCACTTCTTCCTCTCCCCAGGTCCCTTGCATTTCGGTCGCTTGGATATTGATCCTTACATAGAGAGCTACTCCTCCACCTTTTTGACCATCTCTGTCCTTCCTAAAAAGATTATATCCCGGTATGTTTGCATTCCATCCATGTGATTCACTGAACCATGTCTCTGTAATAGCGACAATATCTAGATCTGCCTGTAACATCAGGGCTTGCAGATCATGAACTTTGTTGCTTAGACTGCAAGCATTTGTGGTCATCGCTTTCCAGCTATTTTTCAGCGATAATCTCCTTTTTCGTATGGATTTTTGTTTTGTTTCACTTTCCGTTGCAATACTAAGAAATGAGTTGCTGATATTGTTTATGTTGCAATCTTTACTACTATCACATCTTTTCTTTTGCCGGGGGTGGTCTCTATAATTGTCCTTCATACATACACCACCTCCACCTTCTAGTTTAAATGCCTAGAAACATAGGGGTAAATTCTCTATACTGCGTCTAAACCTAAGCGTGCTTTAGACGTCCGAAGTAAGTGAATAATTACGGAGTTAAGGGTCTTAATTAGTGTTAATTGGGAAATAGACGGCACATAGACGTCCTCAAAAGGTAGTTGACGGACTGACGTCGGTAGAAAGCATAGTCGCGTCTCCAAATCTGGACGTGGGCGTTCCGTGGGCGTGCCATGGGCGTGACAAATGGAGACGCTAGATAGGCGCTACCTGAGCGGCGAACTGCGTCTAAATATCGTGTAATATGTAGGCATAAGAAACCCTGGTCTAACTTGGATTTCAATGCAGTTTCAACTTTCATAATTGCGGCTCTTTGTTAGACGCGAGGCAGACGTCCGCTGTGTTTTTTCATCAATAATTCCAATAGTGAGTTTGAATAGGTAATTTTCATCTTTTCTCTGTCCTAATAAATATAATGACACCATATCAATAGAACACTTTATATTGCATGGATAACAAACCACATTTCTGCCCAAACAATAATATAATTTACACAAGGCTTTTACAACCCCCTTTTTTTTCTCAACAAACAGCACTGCAATCAGCTCTCTTTTGAAAACTAAGAAAAAACAGCAAAAACATATCATTATTGCACACATTATCAGCACTTAAAAAGAGAATAAACAGATACACACCTTAACATTCAGCTTCCCTCATTGCAAAATGGAGGTCTTCAGTTGCACAAAACTGACCTCATTGTGACCTCATCAATCTGCACCTTCAAAGTAGTATGCCACAATTAAAAGATGTGCTGGGTGTAGAACTCACAACCTCTGAATGTGAGTTAGGAGCACAGGCTCCTAACACATAGAGCTACAGCTGCTTCTACTTAGGTCCATCTCACCACCCTTTCATATCATACTTGACTGAGCTGCCTATGCTCATTAGCTATCATATCACACTCAACTCAAAGAAAGCATTTCTGTCTTAACAGGTTAATGCGCCTCATCCGACCTCTCAAGGTCACCTGTTCGACTCCCACTCTCACCATCCCTCTTTCGCACTGCTACCTATTAGTTCTCAAAGGAGTATTATATATATGGTGGACTTTGCTGTTTTTCATGGTTGTTGGGATGGGGGAGGGGGGTCTATGATAACAGAGAACAGGCTGCTGAGAATTCGTGGAGATCATTTTAAGGATCAACTCAAATAAGTTTAAGCAAAGGAATGCCTAAAGATTTGGAAGGTTTTCTGGTAGAAAACAAATATCAAATATGTATTAAGGAATTGCAGCACAAATGATGCTGATCAGTAAGGGCAAAAAAACACCACTTTTCTGGGTATGACGCCTAAACGGAACAGATTACTTACAGCCATATATCCATTAGTACAGTGCTTAGAATGAAGATTAGCGTGTGAGCATGGTCTGGGTTGGACATTAGAAAAATGGAGCTCCACCTCACATGTATTCAACCATACTTGGGAATATGGGTTTGGGGCTCAGTGAAAGCAGTGCTTTTAACCATTGAGCTACCACTCTTTTGTCTCAGCCTACTATGAGATTATAGCTAAACTCCTTTTCCCTTAGCACTTCACTAAGATATGATATGACAAGGGAGCCAGAGACATTGGAGCAAAAGGTGCTGTAGCTCAGTGAGTAAAGGCACTCTACCAATCTTCCGGGCTTTGAGGGTTCAACTCCCAGCCTGTATTTTACTTGTGGCATATCTACCTTCCAGGTGCACCTTGATGATGCTTTCCACTTCTTATAGGAGTTGAATATAACATTACTGTACAACTTTGCTGTGTAGCAGAAAAATAAACTTTTCCCCCTTCCATGCTAAGAATTTGAGTTCAACTCATCTTATATTTCTCCTTTTAAACATGGCATACTTTGTTAGTTCTTATCATGGTAAAGTATACATTTCTGAAATCGTGAAGAAACAATAATATACAACTGCAGTGTTTTGTCTCCTAGCAGAATTAACTGCCTATAAGAAGCGGTATAAGCAAATCCAAACTGCTATAAGCACAAGAAAGCATTTCTAGCTCAACAGTTAATGCTCCTGTTCTGACCTCTGAAACTCCCCGGTTCAACTCCCACCTTTGCTCATTTTAATAAGGTCCTAGTTTTTTCCTATTAGCTCTTATAACAGGGTCTACATGGTGGACTTTGCCATTTGTAAGGTGCACATTTCCCTTTCCAGGCAAACCTATTTTCTACTTACCATGGCTCGGACATCCTAAGCAGTGATGAGAGGAAACCTTTCCTCTGACAGCAAGATGACATTTGTGGATCACCTGGTTAATGTGCTCTATTACGCCTTGTCCATCTTCTCAAGCACCCTGGTTCAAATCCCATCCTCACCTTCACTTTTGTTTCCTTGCATCCTAACAGTTCTCAGAAGTGGTGGAATTTGCTGTTTCTCCTCAGCATTCTGCAGCCACAGGTGCATAAGATACTTTCATTTGCTCCTAACTACAAGCCATTCTAGTAGGAATGTGTTTCTTTTGATGCAATATAGGCATTGGCCAACAGCTATGAGTTAAATCAAACTTCAGAGGGCTTGGACAGGTGTTGAAGAATGATCCAGTTAGGGGGGATGTTTTTGGTGGGGGAGGGTGTTCAGCATGAGAGAGAACAGGTTGCATTAAATATTAGACAATGGCTGCAGATAATAAAAGCTGAAGCAAAATATTGATATGTAAAGGCAAGGCTAAAGAGTTACCAGGTGTCCTGGCTGAGAAATGAATATAAACTATTTGCTAACCTTACTCAAGACTTGAACCCCCTGATGTATGGAAGATGAAAAGCAATGCCTTAAGGCATAGAGCTATAGAGGTAACTTTGTTTAGAACATAGAGCTTCGTATCAAAGCTTAGAGATGTGAAAGAAATGACTACAACGTCACTACAGCTGTATATGGCAAAACGACATCCAATGCACATCCAATTAGATTTGAATCCTAACGGTTCCTATGACGTCAGCCGCTAATTAGGCGTGCTTAGTATATAGAAAGCTTTGGCACAGCCATTTTTCCTATGTAAGACCCCCTCATGTGAGTTGGTGTTTGTGGTGTTCCGTTTCTTCAATGATGAAACTTTGTGCTATGACTTGCCTGTTCTCCTTTATACTCCCTTCTGCCTTTGACACTCCTCCCCACCCCCATTATCTGTATTTCTTTAGTTTATGGATTTTTCTGGGTGTTGGTGTGAGGGATTGTTGAGGACTTAGGTTTTGTGTTAAGTGTGGAGGGGAATCAATTGTTAGGGAAAAGAAGGGGCCAGGCCAGGTTACACACAGATGCCCACACCCACTACTCTCCCTGCTTTCATAATGTCATGGTCTGCCCCACCTCCATTTTCCATATCTGCAACTCTCCATGCAAGAAATTCGATTTCCGTTTTGGAGCCATGTTGCAAGGTGCAGCCATCTTTTCAGGCTACTTGTAGAACACGTTCAAACACACCCCCATAGCACACCCAATGAGGTGTAATGGGCGTGGTTAGGAAGCGGGACAAGCAACCGCACCCGAACGGTGCCCAATAGGCATAAAGAACGTTTTCCCGCCATACTGATGTCAGACGCTACATAGGCGTGCATGGGTATAAGAAGGTCCAGGTGAGCAGTATTTCCTTTCTATTCTGTCCTATTGCTTATGCAGATGTTTGAGACTTTACTCTGTCTTAGTCTTTTACATTTTTTTTCCTATCTCTGCCTCCCATTTCTCTCTATTCCACAGAGCCATTAACAAGCTACATGTCATTCTAATATGTTGTTTTATCTTTTCTTGAAGCAGCTCAGATAGTAAGTCCAAGTGAGAATGATATTTTGTAAGCTACTTAGGTGTCCTTATGATAGAACCAAAGAAACCAACCAGCAAAAACTGACTTCTCTTTATGGGCTTTCATTGTGTGCTATTGTTTATAATAGTTATTTTATTTCTGATATCTCCTACTCTCCATTCCACAGGGCTGACAAAAATGACTGATAAGACTGATAAAGACCATGCTGGTAGAAATTTTGCTGGTAGAAAAATGGATATGTAAGTAAAATGGATGTGTTCACACATCTGAGAGGGTTTACTCATAGAGCTAAAGTTAATTATTTGTAGAATCAAATTACAGGCAAGTTAAAATCAGGTGAGGAATGGTTCTGTGTACTAACTCATTGATAAGAATAGGTCGGGTGTGTTGGGGGGGGGGGGGGAGAGAAACACTGCCATTCAGTGGACATCCAATCAGTGTACATGGTTCAGGTGGAAAACTCCTAATGAGTGCCTAATGGCTGCCATTTTTAATAAGGAGTCTAAAGGTATGTTAGCACCTCTGTTACTTCTAGGTGTGTGTTCTGCCACAACTTCAGTGTTTAATTTTGGAGACATAGGTCTTTGTTAACAGTTTCTCTCTATTCTTCATTTCAGGTTAACTATGCTCATCACCTATGTGTTTGCCAGAGAGAGACAGACGAGCAGCTCAGCACACCAGCTTGCACCTAGCCAAACAGTTGTAGGTGAGAATGATATATGGTGACCTTTATTTGCTTACTCTACTATTCTTCACTTGAGTCACTCTTCTGATGAGTGAAATAAATGTTCACAAAGCTAACATGTTTCACACTTCTATTGTTCTCTTCACACAGGTATCCTTGATGACTTTCAGGAACAATAGTAAATTGATAATGTTGGCCTCATAGAACACCATGGCATGCATTCCTGCTGTTATATGCACACAAACTTTGTTTTCAGTTAGTCTATTCCCTCACATGAGTTCTAAACAGTAGCAGTGGAGGATTACAGGTGATATTAACCCACACCATCAGCGAGTTAAGGCTTTAACAACTATACCAGGGTGATATCTAAGCAGCTCAACATAAATGAGGTTAACACATTGCTTCAGGGAAGGGAGGACAGATATGGACCTTGGGGGTTGAACCCCCTGTTTGTGAACCTTGTGTAAACCAGCTTCTCCTCTTTTCTGTTTTCAGGTGTCCTAGACAGGCAACTGTAGTTCTGCCTGCAGTATTTGTCAGATGGAGTTTTGTATTACTGAGAGCAGTGCAGCTGTGAGCATCTTTGTGGTTTCCACACCTGCTTAACCAAAATAGTGCAGCTCAAGAACCAGGAGGATAGATTGAGGTATCTGGCCTTTACTTCCATCACCTTCAGTGAAAGGAAGAAAAGCCCACATGTCTCATTTGGATTCTCCTGGTGTGGAGCCACCTCTTACTAGCAGTAACCCTATTCCTCAACAACAAATCTACCACAGTGACTTATATTCTCTTCCTTATGTAGCCATTTACTTTGGAACAGGGACTGGCTTACTTTGCACATCATAGCTGAGATGTCATCATCTACCTACAGTTGCATATATCCTTGCATTCACTTGCTTCTTTCCTAGATTCTGCAATGATTTGACATCAGAGTGGCTAGCAGGTAATAGAATGAATGACAGACCCCAATAAAGATTGTCAAACTTTCTATATGTCACCTTGTTGTTATATTGAAAAGGGCCCATTCAGCAGTCCCTCCTGAACCCCTATCTACCTTGGACTCTGTCCACTAAGCTGATGATGCTACAAGGCTAAAACCACACAGGAAAGTTTAAAGTAAATATAAACCAATATTTTTATTAAATTATTAAAACTTTTAAAAACGTAAACTTTTTAAAAAAAACTATTTACATATATAACATAACATATAACGCAGGGAAAGAGGGTGGGTGCCCCCCAAGAGCAGCTTGAGCTACCTCAGGCGAGGGGGGCGGAAGAGGTGCAGTCATTGAGAGGGTGTATGGCTACTGGCACCATGCCCTCTTTCGGCTACCAGCCGCAAGAGGGCATGTTCCATCCTCTCCACACACCCTCTCAATACCTGCACCTCCTCCAAGAGGGCAGAGTAGGGCTCCATCTCCCTGACCGCCCCCCTCCTGAGGCTGGTCGGGCTGCTCCTGGGGGGGAACAGCAAGGAAAGGGGGTGGGATGGGATCAGGAACAGGAAGGGCAGGAGAGTGAGGGGAAGGGCTATGGGTAGGGGAAGGTCCAACAAGGGATGGTGGTGGGGTTCCTGGAGGTAGAGGTGGGGCATGCGGTGGGGGTCCAGGGGGTAGTGGTGGGGCAGGCAGTCCAGGGGGCAGTGGTAGGGCAGGCAGTGGAGGTCCAGGGGGCAGTGGTGGGGCAGGCGGTGTGGGTGGCTCAGCGAGCTGCCACAGGGAATCTTCCTCTTCTTCCCCCTCCTCCTCCTCCACCGATGACCAGGGCGGAGCCCCCTCCCTCACCTCCGGGGCCCAGGGTGGGGTCATGGGTGCCACCTCCTGAGGGAGTGCCTGCGCTGCTGCTTGACAAGAGGGAAATAGGATACAGTCAGATATGTCCACAACACTTTTGAACATGACATTCTTTATTACGTTATTTTCTTCAAATGCTAATAACAGGATGCAAAGCACCTACTCCACTGTAAACATAAAAATGTAGCGTAAGTAAGTGAGGCAAGTTGAACACCATAAAGCCATTGTGACATGATATCACAATAGCAGCTTTACTGCAGATTTTATGATTAAGAATGGTTTACAGCTACTCAAACATTTTCATCTATTTATTCTGGTAGGCTGATCACAAAGAAACACACGCTGGACTCATTACTCACCGGCTTCAGCGTGCAATTCCTCCCTCATCCCCTCAAGGAAGGCACGCTCCTGGCGCCTCAGCAGCCGACCCCGTTTCCTGAGATCCTCAACCTGGATAATAGAGAGAGAGAGAGAGAGAAAGAACGGAGAGGGAGGGATATGATGAGTGCTATCTAGCACTGTGGCATAACATGTTTACTTAAGTATTGACCTCTATAAGCACATAAAAATGGAGTACGCTGCCCTCCAAGAGCCCCTATCCGCTTTGCTGCCTGCCTCCACCCCCTTCTGCCACATGTTTTACATGAATGTATTCACGTACTCCAGCATTTTCCCCTTTCTGTGCTGGAGGCATTGCTATCTCTCTACTGTACCTGGGACAGTGGGGGGGGAGGGGGGTGAGGTGACATGGCCAGCATCACAAGGAGGAGTGTGGGATTGAACTCACAACCCCAGGGTGCTGAGGCTGTAGCCTATCAGCACTGCCCCACATTACAGTTTGCATGACTTTATTAATCTAGTCAAGCAATATTTCGTGTCCTGGTGAGCTTACAATCATGCAGCAGGGGCAATAAAATAGTTTGGTCAGAAGGAGCAGCGTGGCTTGAAACCCCTGACGTCAGGGTACACGCTGTCACTTTAAACGTCATGCCACTATCTCCCTAGACCAGCAGATTGATACATACGGGAAAGGAAAGTTGTAGGTACTTGAAATAATAATAATAATAATAACTTTATTCTTCTATACCGCCACAATCTTGCGATTTCTAGGCGGTTTACAATCAAGAGTGCTGGACATTCAGACATAGCAGCACTTTAATATATTTGTTTTCCTTTGGCAAAGTTGATTTCAAGATGTTTCTATTACAAATGCGATGCTCGTGACCCAAAAATTAGTTGTGTGCATGTTGTGAATGGAATAGATGCCTTATAGGAGCTGAATTTGTCATTTGAAATCCTACTACTGCTCCTTTGGGATGTGCTTTAATTTCAGTATTCAATGTAAAAGATTTATTATGCACAATTGTAGTTTTTAAAAGGAATCAAGATTTACCCACAAAAACATGACCAATTTGATTGAGACAGGTTTCCATCATCATTACTTTTTACATGATTATTTGTGAGGGCCTGACTTGGAATACTTACTTCCCTGGGACATGAGGCTCTTCTGTTATATCGCCGGGTCAGGCGGGTCCAGGAGTTCCTGAACTGCAGGTATGACCTGCGGTGGCCAGGAATCACAAAGTAATGATGTTCGTGTGGCAAGAATAGCCTGGCCAGCAGCCTGGAGTCCTGAGTGGAAAAATTTGGCTATCTCCTGGCAGCCATTTTAGGAGAAATAACTGCATATGAAGAACGGGCGATTCTATGACGTCACAACGCAAAAAAACGCGATGACGTTTTTGTGCCGCTTGGGCGTGCTTGCAGCGGCCGCTCCGGGCTACATCAACACTGTTGATTATATCCTAAACCATGCCGATATCGCTGTTATACAAAAAAGTATAGCAGAATGGTTAGAACACAATGACAAGTTATAAATGAAATAAATGAAGATTGGGAAGTAATAGGCATAATCTCAGGAGGTTCACATATTTTAGCTTAGCTATGCATGTTTGGGTGGGTGGAAAAAAAAAGAATATTATATCTTTGGTAACCTTAGTCAGGACTTGAACCCCTGACCTTTGGAAGATACATGCAGTGCTTTTAAGCACTGAGCTATGTTGGGGATTTGGGAATGGGAGTCTCCAGAAATGGCTTTAGGTACAAGCTTTGACAAGGGGCAATCATTGCAAGTATCTACAGGTGTATTTGATCTGAGAACACCCAATGAACGTCCAAAAAGATTTCAAAATTCTAACGGCTTCTATGATGTCAGATGCTACTTTAGGGTTAGGGTTAGGGCTAGAGTTAAGTAGCTCAGTGAGTAAAAGTGCTGTACCAATCATCCGTAGGTTGTGAGTTCAACTCCCGGCTTGTCTTTTACTTGTGGCATATCTACCTTCCAGAAGCACCTTGATTATAACATGAGGGGTTTATGCTGCAGGAGTGTGTTGTTGGGGTGTTGCAGGGGTGTCTAGGATGACAGAGAACAGTCACTTGCATTTTCAACAACGCATTTGAATTTCTTAAGACGGAACCTTAGTGAGCCGGGGGAGGAAGGTCACCGCAGATGAAAAGGTTCATTTTTTAGGGACCGTGTAAGCTGATCTGGGACAGTCTTCAGCGACTCGGAGCCCTCCTCCCGGCTGGGCAGAAGGAGGAGGCTTTGGCGGTGGTGGTTTTGGTGGGCGGGAGGGGGGAGTCGCCGGCTGTGCTGTGTGTCAACGAGTTGCCTGGCTGCTGCATCTGCACTCCTGCTGGCCACATACCTACTGATCACAGAGCAGAGATCACAGAAGCACGCAGGTAAGTGCGCATGCGCGGCTAGGGTTTTATTATATAGGATATACACCTATCGCATCTCATTTTCATCACAAACACATTAGCGAGACTATACACAATACATTACAAAGTTGAGCTTGGGTTTGATAAAATAAACAGCATAATTTTGACTCTGTATTACATTTATTGAACCATACTTAAGAAATGGATTTTGCATCCGTGACAGTGGTGCTTTACACCATTGAGCTACCAGTCTTTTGCCTCAACTGATTGTGATATGATAGCTAAGTACAGTATACTTTAGCACATCACTAAGGTATGCTATGACAGGGGAACCAGAGACACAGGTGTAAAAGGTAGTGTAGGTCAGTGAGTAAAAGCATTGTATCGATCATCCGTAGATTGTGAGTTCAACTCCCGGCTTGTCTTTTACTTGTGGCATATCCACCTTCCAGGTGCACCTTGATGATGTCACAATGAGGTCAGCATTGTGCTGCTGGCTACTTCCTCTTCCTGTGAACTAGAAGCCACATTCAGGTCTGATCTGTGTTTTGATTCTGTTTCTAAGTTGGGCCAGTGTAAGTTATGGGATTTACCTTTGTTCTGAAGAATGAGCTGATTGTAGCAATGTTTTAAGACCAGGAGAGTGTTCTTTCGAGCAAGATATCACTTCTAAACTATCCTCTCTGAAATAATGTCTCTGGGAAATCCAGAGAAAGCTTATTGGATGACTTAGGGTGCCTTTCCTGCCAGTCTTTGTGGAACTTAAACGAAGTTTATAAGAAGTCTATATGGTGTTCAAAGTCCTATCCTTTCCACTTCTAATAGGAGGTGAGTATGACATTACTGTACAGCTTTCTGTGTAGCATACATCTACCGGTTCCCACCTTCCATACTGATAATGTAAGTTCAACACCCACTCGGTACGTTTCATCTTCTAGTTCTCCTTTGAAACATAACATATTTTTTTACCTTGTATTAATGGTAAACTGTACAATTCTGATATCCTAGAGGAAAAAGATACAACACAGCAGTGTTCTCTGTCTGCCATTCCCTACCTCACTGATATTGCCAGATCAACTAATATATAGTTTACAAAATGGTATACTGTGTTTTGATTATCCTTTTCATCATCCTATACTTTGGGTTAATTATGTGAAAGCTTACAATGCTGATCCCAATAAAGCATCAGACATCATATTAATTAATAATAAACTTGAACAAATCCATCAATGGCTAGATACAAATAGGTTAGCTCTTAATATTGAAAAAACAAAAACATTACTTTTTCCATGGAAAGAAACTCCTAAAATCAGTGCACCCATCACAATAAAAAATATTCCTTTACAAGTAGTCAATAGTATTAAGATCCTAGGAGTTATATTTGACAGCAAATTAACCTTTCATGAGCATATAGGCAGTATAGTCAAATCTTCATTCTATAGACTCCGCCAAATTCGTTCCTTGTCGCAATATCTTTGTTCTAAATCATTAAATATTCTTATACATTCATTAATAATTTCCAAATTAGATTATTGCAATGCACTTTTTAAGGGAATTGCACAAAATGAAATAAGACAGTTACAAATAATACAAAATACTGCCATTAAATTAATAACAAAAAAAAAAAAATTTGATCATGTAACGCCGCTTCTTAAGAACGCCCACTGGCTTCCAGTAACCCATAGAATTACATATAAAATATGTCTATTGACTTTTAAAGCAATGTTGTTTAAAACTCCTGCTTTTATCTATAAAACCCTGATTCCCTATTCCACAAATAGAGTTTTGCGATCTAACGAACAGCATTTACTGACAATTCCATCTCTTAAAATTATAAATACTAGAAGACAATTCATCTTTTCTGTTACTGCTCCACAAATGTGGAACTCCTTGCCAATCTTCCTAAGAAAAGAGCACGATATTGATAAATTTAAGATTAATTTAAAAACGTTCCTTTTCAAAGACGCTTTTGATTAATAACTTTTAATCTGGAACACAATGATTCAATATTTAAAGAAAATAAATTCCTACCTTATGTTTTTGCCCAACCTCCTTTTAATTATATTTTGTAGTTCTTATCCCTTTTTTCCCTAAATTCATGTCATGTCATGTTTTTTTGTCTCTTTTACATTTATTTTTACTATTATGTATAATTAATGTTTTAATTTTTGTTTTTAAGATTGTAATATTAACTAACTCTATTTATATATATGTATGTTCATCGCTTTGAAAAATGACAAAGCGATTAATCAAAAATTTTAATAAACTTGAAACTTGAAACTTGAATAAAAAAGTATAATTACCAAAAAAAAAAAAAAACATCGTATGGACGTCTATCTAGCGTCTATGATCGGCCATTTGGAAAATTCTAGATGACGTTTCAGAAACCTGCGTCTATCCTGCGCCCAGCGGCTATAGAGACGTCTACCGCACGCCTAAGCACCGTTTGATTGACACTTGCGTTTTCCGGACGTCTAAAGCACGCCTAAGTTAGACGTAGTATAGAGAATTTACCCCATATTGTCTAAATTTCTCTGCAAGGTTTCTTTTTCCTGCTGTGGTAATATGTAGCCCATCAGTGCAATATAGCTTCTTGTCCTTCCATGTATTTCCCCATCCTCCTATGTACCTGAAGCCTTCTTGATGACACCAGGCTTTGAGCCATCTATTAAAGTCCTCTGTGTTTTTCACTCTTTGCTCTCCCTTTCCATATGCAGGCAGTATTTCAGAAAAAGCTAAAGTCTTTACAAAAGGTTTCAAGCCCTCATCAAGCTCTCGAAAAGCTTTCTATGCTGCAAGTGTGGAGTTGTTGGCTAGGTCATTTGTTCCCAGATGGATAACCACATCAGTGTTAAAATCCTTAGTTTCTTCCTTAATTATAGTCTGTATTTGCCTGGAACTCCTGGTAGCTGAGGATCCTGGAAGACATTTCACTATTTTGGTCTCCTCTTTTTATTGTCCTCTTTGTTGCAATAGACCAGGGGTGCCCAATACGTCGATCACGATCGACCAGTAGCTCAGGAAGGCAACGTGAGTCGATCGCGGAGCCCATCCCGGGCTCCGTGATAGACTCGTGTTGCCGTCCTGATCTACGGGCCGATCAGCCTTCCTCTCCAGTGTTCTCCCTAGGGCCTTTTAGTTGGGCGGTCCACCCAGCTGTCATCTGCCGCTGCTGAACATTAAAAAATCCCCAAAAAAGCCGGCTTGAAGATTTCAGCTCGTAGCGAACTTATGCTCCGGGCTCTAACGTGTGCGTGCCGGCTTCTCTTCTCTTCCCTCCGAAACCGGAAGTTATGTCCGGGGGGGGGGGGAAGGGAAGCCGGCACGCACATGTTGAGAGCCCTGAAGCAAGCGTTCGCTACGGGCTAATGCAGGAGACAGGTTAGTGAAGCATTTGTTCTTCTTCCTGCCGGGTCCTGCCTACTTTCTGTTTCCGCGAAGGCAGGACCCGGCAGCATTTCCCCCAATAGGTTGATCACGATCTTGGGCTGATCAGCCTTCCTCTTCCCGACGGCAGAATTGACATCGGGGAGAGGAATGCTGGTTGGCCGAAGCAGGGAGAGCTTGGGGCCTGTTATTGGTGGCGTTTGGGTCCTGGTCCCCGATGGCAATGGCAGTGGCAGTGGCTTGGGGGAGGGCAGGGAGAAAGAAAGAAAAAGGGCAGGCAGGGAGACAGAAGGAAAGAAGAGAAACAGAAAAAAAAAAGAAAGGGAGGCAGAGAGAAAGAAAGGGCAGGGAAGAGGAAGGAAAAGTTGGGGGAAGGAATGAGGTCTGGAGGAGAGGAAGCATACAGGCTAAAAGAAGGGAAGAAAGATTGTATGCACAGTCAGAAGAAGAAAGTGCAACCAGAGACTCATGAAATCACCAGACAAGGTAGGAAAAATGATTTTATTTTAAATTTAGTGATCAAAATGTGTCTGAATTTATATCTGAGGTTTTTAGCGCAGGGAGCCTATGAGTGTCGAGAGCAGCACTGGGCATTCAGCGCAGCTCCCTGCGCTAAAAACTGCTATCGTGGTTTAGTAAAAAGGGGGGGGGGGGGTATATTTGTCTATTTTTGTATGGTTGTTACTGAGGTGATAGTGCATAGAGTCATCTGCTTTGACCTCTTTGAAAAACCCTGGAATAGGAATGATAATTAACATTTTCTATGAGTACAGTGTGCTTTGTGGTTTTTTTTAATTTTATTGTTGGTAGATCATTTTGACTTGGTCATTTAAAAAGTAGCTCGCAAGCCCAAAAAGGATGGGCACCCCTGCAATAGACATAGCATAGGTGTAGTTATTAATATCTCCAGCAGAGGTCTCTGTAACACCAATCAATCAACAACTAAAGACAAAGTAATTTTCTGTTAGGGAATCCCCTGATATAACAGCTTTAAAAAAATCCGAGGATCCGAGGGGATCCTAAGCAGGGGATCCTAAGCAGTTAACATTGAATAGTGGTCAGGTACTCTGTCTCTATCTGTCCTGACAGGCTCACAATCTAACTTTGGCATCTGGGACAATAGAGGATTAAGTGACTTGCCTAGGATCGTAAGGAGGGATGCTGGGATCAAACCTGCAACCTCAGGTTGCTGAGGCCACACTTCCACACACAAAGTTGGTTTTGCAAAGTGATATACTACCTTTCACATCCTCTACACACACACCCCCCCATTCAGTGACAGGTTACAGTCCCTCTGTATCTTATAATTTATTTGATTGTTAAATTACTTTTATATAAATTACTTCTTTCCATGTTTTACTTTAATCATTATAAATAATAAAAGTATACTATACTAAATAATAACAGTATACTATACTCAAAATAAATGCTATTGAAAATATAACTTGCTGCTTATGCTACAAGGAACCAAATTATATTTAAACAAACTGAGTCCAAAGCTTCCGGTACAAACTTACAGTGTATCTGGTACTCAATAAAGCCCCATTTATTATCACTGGCTCTTAAACAGGTTGGGAAAAACAAAACAAAGAAAAACTCAGAATCACCTGAGAAAAATCTGTTCTTCAAAAACCCAGACCTGCAAGTATAGGATGTCCCAAAAGTCACTACACACTTTTTAAAAATTTCGTTCCAAGTATCATTCGGAGAGACTTGAGGCCATCAGCAAAAGAATAGTTAGGCTTTGCAGTTTTTGTAAGCATATCATCCCTTTACCATGGCTCGCCAATTGACATTAGAGCAGTGTTGCAAAATTGCCGCTTGCGTCCAAAGGTGGCTGAAAGTTATCGAAAATGGAGGTGCTCATGTGGAGTATACAACTAGTCTTCAAGTCCTTGGAACATGATGGCAAGTCTAGCAAGTAAAACTGCAACGACTCTTTTGTTGATGCTAAGAATATGAATAAACTCAGTTTCTTGTGTAATTTTTAAGATTTTATTAAAAGTGTGTTGTGACTTTTGGGACACCTTGTATTTGAAACAAAGGCTCCTTGAAGCAATACCAACAAATAAATACGTACTATAGTTGAATTTAGTCCAATCGTAAACCCTCCGCTAACAGTACTTATCTTAGAATAAAAAAGTCAGTTCACAGCTGCTCACTTCTCAATTGTCCGTTAACCGGCTAAAATTATAATCCACTCATGTAAGGGGAGGGAATCCAAAATCTCGACAAGGTCCTTGTTTTGCGGACATAACCGCTGCTTCAGGAGAAATACCACCGCAAAACAAGGACCTTGTCGAGATTTTGGATTCCCTCCCCTTACATGAATGGATTATAATTTTAGCCAGTTAACGGACAACTGAGAAGTGAGCAGCTGTGAACTGACTCATTTGTTCTTTTTTTATTTTTTTAAATTATTATCTTTATTAGCAATTGCAAAGGGATCATCTTAGACTCCTCTCTCTCCTTCAACGATCACCTCAACTCCCTGGTAAAAAAATGCTTCTTTAGCCTCCATATGTTAAGAAAAGTAAGATCTTGCTTTCATCATTCTCATTTCGCCATCCTCGTCCAATCCACCATCCTCTCTAGACTAGACTACTGCAACTCCATCTATATAAGCCTAACTAAGAAAAACCTCCATAGACTTCAGCTAATTCAGAACGCCGCTGCCAAGCTTATTTTCGCAAAAGGCAAGTTCGATCACGTTTCCCCACTCCTCTCTAAGCTTCACTGGCTCCCAGTATACTCCAGAGTCCTCTATAAATGTGCCTGCTTAGTCTTCAAGATTCTACATGGCGTCCTTCCTCCCGTTATCCCACTCTTCTGGAATTCATCAAACCCGCTCTCTTCTAGACCCTCCCAAAAACTGAAACTATCTTTCACATCTATAAAAGGTATATCCCGCACAGGAAAACTTGGAACATCCCTCCCCTTCAGAACCACGGAACTCTGGAACAACCTCTCATCCCCGCTCAGAAATTCTAGCTCCTTCCAATCCTTCCGTAAACGCTTGAAAACTTGGCTCTTCTCAAAAATCTAATCTCCTCCCATTCTCTAGTACCCTGCCCCTCTCTATCTTCTCAGTCCCTCTCCTATATCCCTTCTTTGTAATTCCTTTCCTCTTAACCTCTGTAAACCGTACCGAGCTCTGCGCATGCGGAGATGGTGCGGTATACAAACCTAAGGTTTAGTTTAGTTAGGAACATACAACCAGGAGCACAACAGATAAGTACTGTTGGGGAGGGTTTAGGATTGACTACATTCAACTACGTGTTTATTTGCTGGTATTGCTTCAAGGAGCCTTTGTTTCAAAAACTTGCAGGTCTGGGTTTTTGAAGAACAGACTTTTCTCAGGTGATTCTTACTTTAATCATTGCAATGTATCATTTTGTATTACAAATGTGCACACATATTTGATGCCTAAATGTTAACACCCACTTTATAGAACTACCCTCCACATCTTAACTAAAATTTTTATCTGGTTTTGACAATTTAGTTCCCTTTTGACTGAGAAGTGTGATGGGCAGGGACATTTTCAATATGATGTCTAAATCCAATTTTATACAGTTTGTTTGTTTTTTTTGGGGGGGTTGGGGGGGTCCAAAAAATCCAGTAGAGAAAATGGCCATTTTCAAACCAGAAAAATGTCCAGCTTTTTTTTTTTGAAAATGGGCATTTGCTTGATGTGTTTGAACTCAGTGTGTCTATCTTTTTTAGGCCCATTTTTTTAAAAAATGGCCAAGGGAAACATGCACAAAAACAAACCATTAGGATGTATGGGGGGGGGGGGGCAACCTTTTTAGTAGACAAGCCACACAAATATCCCAACAGAGCAATGGAGTCCCTTAGGGGGTACTGCAGTAGAGTTCACATAAAAGATCCCAGCTACATAGCTCACCATTACCTCCTTATATTGTATGGGGAGCCTTTCAGAACCTCCACTGCCAATTCCAGACTTCGTTCCTTTCATCTAGCTGCCCCCTATGCCTGGAATAAATTACCCGAGTTTGTCTATCAAGCCCCTTCCCTTGTTTAAAAGCAGACTGAAAACCCACTTTTTTTTTTTTATATAGCCTTCATTCCTTAACCCTACTCCTCTACCCTCCAACCCAGCCAGCTGATTAACTGTTCCCCTTAACTGAATCTATGACATCCTGTTGGTCTGTCTTGGCTGTTTAGATTGTAAGCTCTTTCGAGCAGGGACTGTTTTCTTCTTTTTTGTGACTCTGTGCAGCGCTGCATGCATCACAAAGAAATAATTAATAGTGGTAGTAGAAGTAGCAATAGTAATGGGGAACCTACTGTGCCCACTCCTAGGGGTAAGGAGTACAGAAGAAGCTGAAGCTGAAAAGACAAGTACCACTTACAGCAACAACTTCCAGAAGAACATCACTCCAGTCAAGATTAACCTACTTGAGCACTACTTTGCGGTCTCAGAACTCCTGGTTCTTCCAGCAGATCTACCGTAACAACCATACGTATCATCTTTGATACGTACTTAAACTACTAGCTACACTGTTATAAGGGAATTGTTGAGAGGATTTTCATGTATTCTCACAAGGAAGAAAAGTTAGAAAGGTGATAAGAGAGACCTTGTGTATTCTAATTGTTTAGTGCCTCTGCCAAAGTGAAAGCCGCTGCTATTGTAATTGTCCCAGTTCTTTACTTGAACAAGACTTTTAAGTAAAATCAGGTCCGCATGCCAATCCAAGAGTGGCAGGAAGACAGTGTTTATGGACTAACTGCCTACAGCTTCCTGGCATTTGTTGGTCCCGGCCCTGGTCTTAATGGGTTAGATCAGTGGTCTCAAACTCGCAGCCCGGGGGCCACATGCAGCCTGCCAGGTACTATTTTGAGGCCCTTGGTATGTTTATCATAATCACAAAAGTAAAATACACTTCTCCCTCCGAATCCGCGGTTTCAGTATCTGCGGATTCGATTATTCGCAATTTTTTTTTTGTACAGGAAACGCTGCATTCCGGACCTCCTTGGACCTTTCCTGGTGGTGTAGCGGGCTTTCGGGACAGAAGCAATCTTCCTACATTCCTGCCCCGTACAGATCACTGAGACAAAATGGCAGCGGGGAGTTCCTGGAGTCTTTCGAGACTACGATGGGAACTCCCCGCAGCCATTTTGTCTCAGTGATCTGCACAGGGCAGGAGCGGAAGAAGATCGTTCCTGCCCCGAAAGCCCGCTAGACCACCAGGTAAGGTCCAGGATGCCGGGGGGAAGGCGGGAGGGAGGCAGGGATGGGTCAGAGCTGGCCAAAAAGTTATTCATGAATTGTCAACATTCGCGGGCAGGCTCTGCCCTAACCCCCGCAAATATTGAGGAAGAAGTATAAAACAGTTTCTTGATCATTTGTCTCTTTAGCTATACATTACAATATTATTATTAAGACTTAGCCAAAAGGAAAGAATTATAAACTATAAAGAGTTTTTACCTCATGCAAAATTGTCATTTCTTTAATAAGACACTAACTATTTTTTCTGAGGCTCTCCAAGTACCTACAAATCCAAAATGTGGCCCTGCAAAGGGTTTGAGTTTGAGACTACTGGGTTAAATCATGATTTGGAGAAAATAATTGACAGAGACTATTGCCTTTCTCCTACTGTATATGCTAAAGGTTTTGTGATCGCTGTAAATGAAAGAATTAGAGATCTTTTCATTTTGACATGGACTTTGACAGGGTGCCCAGATGCCACATGGTTAGAGCTAATTCTATCATGGCAATCTTGGTGCCCAGGTTCCATTACAGAATACTAGTATAACCTGGCATTGGCTCACCTAATATTTATATGCCTGTAGTTACACTAGCCATAGACCCGGCATAGCTGTGATCAAGTAATGCAGCAAGGGCATGTAGAACATACAGTATTCTGTAAGTTACCTGTAGCTGGCACCATTCCCATGCCCCCTTATATTTATGTGTTATGTGAGTTGCATACATCCTTATATAATAGTGCTCAGTCACTTTGATGCCACTTCTGTGCAAAAATGTGCATCTACCCATGAAAGCGCCGGTATTATGTATATTTATATGCACAGATGGCACCGAAATGTGAGTACAGTTATAGAATTGCCCTTTTTTTTCTCTAATTCTATAAACTTGAGCGTCCAAATTTAGGCTTAGAATGCCAATTTGTGTGTACAATTTATTGAATAAGATCAGTGGCACACACAACTAAATTTCAAAATTAGCTGTTAATGCAAGTTAACAGCCAGTTATTAGCTTTAATCTGTGTTAATTGGTACCAATTAGCAATCATGCTGCCTTGAGTTGCTAGTCTAGAAGCTATACACACAAATTCTATTGGGCACAACTTCTAGGGGGTGGGGGTGGGGGTGGATGTTGGAGGCGCATGGACAGGTCAGAGGCAGGCCTAGGAATTATGGCCCAGATTTTCTTTAAGGTGCTTATATTAGTGGCCACTTAAAAAAGTGGCCACTAATTGTGTGTCAATCACATGATGGCAGCGCTGTATATAGAAATGCACCTCCAGGAAAGATAGGTGCCAGAAATGTAGGCCAAGGATTTCCAGGCCTACATTTCTGGCACCTATCCTTGTTGTGAATCACGCTTATGTAGGTGCTTTATAGTGCTTGACGACACTTCTGGTGTTAGCCACACCTACCGGTGCCTAAACTTAGAATTTCCCTCCAGGTGCCTAACTGCCCTCAGGCACGAGCAACGTCATCACTCTTTGACATGAAATAAGTGTTCATACTTAAAGTTAATCAAAAAGCCAGAAGAGGGACTCAAAGTACATACCAGTCCAGTGAGTGAAAAAAAGCACCAAGGGCCTCAGAGATGGCAATAGTGAAGTACATCTTATTGAAAAACCTGACACAGACCATATTTCGGTACAAAAGTGCAAGCATCAGGGGTCCAAGCTTCTTAACTCCTTCACTCAATCAGACAAAACTATAAGCCCGAAAATAGGTCTATGGTAAATACTTTACATAGAAACAAAATAAATGTGTAGAGGATTTCCACAAGTTTATGTTGTTTCTATTTAAAGTGTTTATCATAGATCAATTTTTGGTCTAAGTTCAACACCGCGACAGGACAAAAAGTCTCCAGCTTGGAACTGGGTAACTTGGCATCATAAGAACATAAGTACTCTATGGCTGAAAAAATGCTAGATAATAAACTGACCACAAAGAGTGCAGTTTTGACAAATATTATTTAAGACACCCTACTGAGAAAATCATTAAGTCATTTTAGCTTTCATTGTGAGGTTAATTATTCACACTAAATGACCTGGTTGCTTCATCGGGCTTAGTGTTTCATCATCATAACGTTTAGGGGAGTGATGTCACAATGGTTTGGAATGTTTCAGTATCATATTATTACAGCTGAGGGGTAGCAAAGGCTTTCTGTGAAGAAAGGCATTCTGGGAAATCCACCCTGCTGTCAGGAGCACAGAGCCAGAGTAAGAGGTGGTCTGAGTAGTCTGACAGAATGACAATGTGCAGTCTAAGACCTATCATATAGACAAGGCTTATGGTACAGAGTGTGGCTATAAAATACATTGTGAGGATTTCCTGTGCAGAATCTGCCTGCTGTATACAGAGCATAGGTATAACATATACAGCAATGATTTCCGACTATAAAATACACAGCAAAGACTTCTAGCTGGCATAGTGAATGATACACAATGATAATGTTTTTCAAGCAAAAGTACTTGCTGAAACACCACCGCTGCCTGCTGTGCCCAGTCACAGATGGCAGCACTAGAATCCCAGAAGGAAGATTATTATTTTTAAGTTGAGACATATGATTTTAAAGCACAACATGAAGTCTTTAGTTAGAAAACATTTTCGTATTCCATTCAAAATACCAAACATTTTCCACATCCTCCCATCTCTAATTTAAGTCTGCTGTCCTGTCTCTTACCCAGAGCCACACTCCTGATGTCACTGGGACCAGATGTCATAGATAGGTCTGCCGATGTGTGACCCTAGCTTGATCTCCTGTACATAGGAATTAGTTGGGCATGGAAGTCATGCATAGGTGCCTTAGGAGAAAGCGGAAATCTGCATTCCATGACAGTCTCTGGATCTACATGAGCAGAACTACAGCTGGGCTAGGGCTGTTCTGCATTCTAGGAGGTGAAAGTGCACTGCAGGACTCAGCAAGGGCTAGGATTGCACTAGTTCTCAGCAGACATGGGGTAACAAAGGTGTCCCTAAATAGTTATGAGATCAAAGAGAAGGAGTCCATTATATCTCAGACATTATCCTATGGTGGGGTCAGTCTAAAGCAGTAGTCTCAAACTCATACCCTTTGCAGGGCCACATTTTGGATTTGTAGGTACTTGGAGGGCCTCAGAAAAAATAGTTAATGTCTTATTAAAGAAATGACAATTTTGCATGAAGTAAAAACTCTTTATAGTTTATAAATCTTTCCTTTTGGGTGTCTTAATAATATTGTAATTTATAGCTACAGAAACATGTGATCAAGAAACTGTTTTATTTTACTTTTGTGATTATGATAAACATACCGAGGGCTTCAAAATAGTACCTGGCAGGCCGCATGTGGCCCCTGGGCTGTGAGTTTGAGACCACTGGTCTAAAGAGTGTGCTTCTATAACATTCATTACAGTGGTATCATGCAGCCAGATATATTGATACTATAATACAAACAGCTATACAAATCACCTAAAGTATCATAACAATTCAGTATCTTTGTTCTTAACTAACTGATCAGGATGGTGCACATTCATGAGATAAGGGGGGACGATTCTTTTTTTTTTTTTTTATAGATCTTTATTAATTTTCAAAACTAATACAAAGTGCCTTAAATTATACATACATTCGTTACAAAATAAGCACTTAAATTCCATCAATAACAAAGACGATAATAAATATCCCTCCCCTCCCATCCAATAATTTGATCAAGAAATGAACCAAAAAATATATCCCCCCCCCCACCCCTGTCCTGGACATGTTTAAAAATAAAGAAAAGATTTGAAAACCAAGAAACTATGTTGAATTAACAGAGGATGTCAACGGGCCCCAGATCAAATTAAATATCTGCATTCATCTTTTTGTATTTGTACCCTAAACATAAACTGGCCCACCAAAACGGAAAGTTGAGTCAATCACAATTCTTCTAATTGCGGGTTATCAACTGCATACCTATCCCTGTCATAATCAAGAAGAGCCTGCCTTTGTAGGAGGGATGGTTCTTGGTATAGTCTACCAGCGAAACATGTCGAATGACAGGTCCCTTCCCGATATGAACAATGAAATGTTTGAAGCTTATTGAGCTTAAAAATTGCTCAACAGTTTGATTAAATTATTGACTACAGCACTTTAATTAAACAAGCACTTTGTGATATACAAAGCACTTTATAGGAAAGCACCTTATAAAATTATTAATAGAGTTCACAGCGGGTATGAGGAGGAGGCCAGTGCCAATGAAAACACTTGGTTGATACTGGCACTTCTGAAGGCCTTGCTATACTGAATTGTTATGATACTATGGTGATTTGTATATCTATAACATTCATGATATGTGCCCACTTTGACTTGCTTTTTTTGTTGTTGTTCTTCTTCTCCTTTTTCCTCCTGACTCATTTCCTAGGGGCAGGGCGTGCTCAGCATTTTGTTGACTGTTGCCAGCTTAATGCCTGGAAATTCAATGCCAGTCTATGTCCAGGCTTCAGCATTGAATTTTCAGGTTTGCAGAGCTGGCTAAAGCATAACTGGTTAAGTGTGATATTGAGCGCTTAACCAGCTATGGGGCACCACATAAAGATAGGACTGACATTTATGTGATCTTATTTATGCAGTTACCTTTGCCGGTTTGGCACTGACTCCACCCCCGGAATGCCCCCCAAATAATCAGTTTTGAGCTAGGTGCTACTCAGACATTTTCAGCGACACTAATTGGTTAAATGCTGCTGAAAATGATCGGTTAGACCTGAACAAGTGATTTAACTAGCTGAGAGCTATTACTAGCCAATTAGCTTGCTTTGAATATCAACCTATGTGAGTGTTGTGAGGCTTAAGGAAGGAACCTTTGGGCAGACAAGAGAGCGAGTGTAACTGGGCCCTGGAGTTCAACAGGATCCCCAGGAAATATTTGGAAACCAAGATGACTAGAGGAGAGTGTAGTGTGGTGTAGTGGTTATCCCTACAGCTTCTGTATCCTGAGGTTGTGGGTTCAAGCCCTGTACTGCTCCTTGTGACACTGGACAAGTCACTTAACCCTTCACTGCCCCAGGTACATTAGATAGAGTGTAAGGGAAATTAATTTCAAGCTTCTTGACTACTATTTTTCATTTCTAAAGTGCAACTAGACAAACACAGCTATCAATTATATACACCAGTTCACAGCAGATTCTATCAGATAGGAGTCTCCCACAGAACTGTAGAAACTGATAATCTGACTGGTTAACTGTATCTGCAAGGCAGGGCTGGAAAACACTCAGTTAAGGTACTGGGAGTTATATGGAGGGATTCCCTGACCACTAGATACTATGGAAATGGAAAATCTCTTTGACTCCAGCCTTGCCAGCTATTTTACATCATAATTAAATACGCATAATTACACCAGAGCCAAATGAGACAGAATGATATAAATGGCCATAAGTGATTCTTACTCCATGGAGCCTGGCTTGGATATTGCTTTGCTTCCATCTGATACACAGGTGGAGGAAACTGCTGTCCGTTGATTCAGTGACAACCCTTCTATCAGAGGAGCTGATGCAGAAAACTATGTTATATGCTAGTTATATGCTGATGGCTGAGTGCACAGCTTCCAATGATGCAGTAAGCTAAAGACATGCAAATTTAAAGTGCACAAAAGTTGTGTGCTAATCAGGATAATCAGCCACTTTCTTAAATGACTTGGCCCATGGCACTAACCATGCCTTAGCTTAGCCCATTGCTTTTCAATCCAGTCCATGGGGCACTCTCATCTAGTCTAGTTTTCAGGACACCCACAAGGAATATGAATGCACTGGCTTTTTGTATACAAATCTTTTTCATGCATATTTCTTGTGGATACCCTGAAAACCAGACAGGCTGGATTAAGAACTATTGCCTTAGCCTAGCAAATACTGGTCCTCATTTTCAAACAGGGGTTCAATCTCAACCCAGTCCTCAGGATACACCTAGCCAGTCAGGCTTTCAGGATATCCACAATGAATATATATGGGATAAAATTTTGATTCGATTCGATTCAGCCTATTGAATCGATTTTTCGATTCGATTCGATTTTCCTGCCCAATTGGGTGTTTTTTTCCAAACATCCTGGTGGGTTTATTTTATAGCCTCTTCACCCCCTTTGACCTCTCCTATCCACACTGGTCCTGTGGTGTAAACAAAATAAACAAACAAAAAATACTTTTCCTCTCTCTGTTAAATCCTAGCTCACGTTCGCAGTCTAACACCAGCTCTGGCAGGATACACATTTCAAATCTGACATATTGTAATCATAAAACAGAAAATAAAATTATTTTTCCTACCTTTTGTTTCTGGTCATTTTTGAAATCATGTTGGTCCCATGTTGGTCTGGTTGTCTTCTGATCAGGCTCTCCGTCTTTCTTCTTTCTCTGTATTAACCATCCATCTCCCATCTCTGTCCTCCCCTTCTGTTTCCCTTTCCTCCCCTGGAGGCATCTTTCCTTTTGTTCATCTCCATCCCCCCACAGCTGCAGCAATGGACCCCACCATCCACAGATTCACTATCTCTCCTTTTCTCAACTACCCTTTCGTCCAGCATCTCTCTTCTGTGTCCCTGTCCCTATTCTCCTCTCAAGTACTGTCCCCCTTGTGTCCCTATTCCTATGCTCCCTCCATGCCAAGCATCTTATCTCTCCCCACATCCAGCTTATTCTTTCTCTCTTCCTTACCTCCTGTATCCCCTTCCCCAGGTACAGGCTTTCTCCTACTATCTCTCCTGCCATCCTGCACCCTGCCCACCTACTTTGGAACAGTATCTGCCCCTTTTGTACCCTTCCCCTTGTGGTCTTGCATTTCTCTTTCCCTCTCTCCATTAGTCCAGCACCTCTCCTCTGCTTTCCTCCCCCTCTTTTTGGTTTGGTCTCTCTCTTCCCTTCACCCCAGGTCTGGCATCTCTCCTCCCCTTTCTTACTCCTTCCTCCTCCTCTCTCTGCACAGGCCTGCCTACCCGCCATGAAGGCCTGCTCCCCCTGTGAAGGTCTGCCATCCCACTGCCAAGACCTGCCGCTCCCCCCCGCCACCAAGGCCTGCTCCCCCAGCTTCCCCGTATTTACCTTAAGCTAATACGGCAGCCTACAGGATCACAGGTGCTTTAGCAACCCCTGCAGTTGCTGTCATCCTCAGCGGCACGTTTCCTGTGCCGTGATCCTGACCCTGATGTCAGACGAGGGGTGGGACCTTAGCAGAAAGAACGTGCCACTGAGGACGATGGGCAGCTGCAGGGATTGCTATAGCACCAGCGATCCTGCAGGCTTCCATATTAGATTAAGCCGGTAAGAGCGAAGAAGCTGGAGAAACATTCAGGCCTTTCCAACTGACCCTCCCCCCTCAAGCAGGAGCAGCATCGAACAGTCAGCAAGAGGCAGTGCTGCCGCTCCTGCTTAAGGAAGGCATGGGGGAGGGGGGGTGCCAGGGACTGTCTAATCTGAAATCCCATCAAATTGGGAGGCCAATTTTTCTTAAAATTGAATCGATTCGAATCGGTGAATAGATTTGAATTGTGAATTGGGCAGCACTAGCATGTACTACTTCCATTGTATGCAAATCTATCATAGTGAGCATCCTGAAAACTTGTCTGGATCAGTGCATCCCAAGGATTGGGTTGAGAACCTTTACATCAATGAAAAGGTTTATAAAAAGTGGAAATCAACCAACATGCAACACACAAATCCTAATAAAGAACTAAAATGCAGGGCCCAAAATACAGTACCATAGGTTGGTTACTCCTATATAAAACCTTAATCTTCAGTCCCAGTCATCCAGGGCCAACAACAAGACAGGTTTTCAGAATCTCTCTAATGAATATGGATAAGAAAGATTTGAATGCCTACTGCCTTCATTATATGGACACCTCTCTTATGCATATTCATTAGGAGTATCCTGAAAATCTGACTTATTGGTGGATCTGGAGACTTGGTGAAAAAACCTAGAATATGATGTAAATTGAAATCGGTTAACACTGTAAGATTCCTTACTACTACTACTTATCACTTATATAGCACTGAAAGGCGTACACAGCGCTGTAGATTTTGACATTTATAGACAGTCCCTGCTTGGAAGAGCTTACAATCTAACTTGGACAGAAAGACGCAACATATAGGGTTGGGGATGTAGAACCCAAGGTAAAGGGAGTTAGGAGTTGAAAGCACTCTCAAAGAGGTGCTTACCCTGGATCAGTGTTTCTTAGCCCAGTACTTGAATTAGGTTTTCAGGAAAACCACAATGAATATGTTTGAGATAGATTTGCATGTATATGTTGATTCCATCACCTTCTATACCACATTTTCTGAAAAACAGATCAATGTGATTTACAATAATTAAAAACAGAAATAAGAACTACAAATTAAAATAGGAAAGGGTTAACATTGATACCTTTTGACACTAACTGATACAGTCAGCAGAGAAGGGAGTAGATTTTAAGAGATACTACTATTAATTGGGGCTTTGTACCTGTCCATGTCCCTACCCCATTCCTGCAAGCTCTGCCTTAACTGCACAAACCTCTTATGATTTTAAAATGTTTGAGGCTTCTGCAGATGAAGACAGAGCTTGCGGGGACAGAGACAAATTTGTTCCTCTGTTATTCTCTAAGCTCATGAACTGCTCTGATACCAGACCAATTTTCAGATGACATTTGAACTGGGCAAATGACCAAATGTAAGTAGGTAAGGCATTCCATAATTTTTGTGCTTGAAAGAAGAAGGGGGAGTTATGGGTTAATTCATAATGGGGTCTCTTTGAGGCTGGAAGTGATAAACAATGGCCATCCAGAAATTGCAGTAGGCGTGATGGAGTGTATGGAATAACCAGCAACGCTAAATAAGCAGAAGAGTTATAATGGTAGACCTTGCTGTATAACATTAATTATACAGCAAGGGTCTCAATGAACCCTTTATTGACCCAACACGGACCGTGTTTTGGCAAACACCTTCATCAGGGGTCACATACACATAATTTAATAAAAAAATTAAGATAACAAAAATTTTAAATAAACCAAATTATGCTTAGAGATGGCATGGACAGTAATAGAACCCAAAATTAATAAAATCATAACATTCATAAACATCGTTAGGCATAGAATTTTAAACTGAATGCAATAACTGGATAGGGAGCCAGTGGAGGGAATGTACGTAAACAAGATGTAGCATGATCATACTTCTTTGCATGAAAGAAAATGGGCAGCAGTGTTTTAGAGCATTTGTAAGTGACATAATTGTGATTTTTGCAATCCAACATGGACAGTATTGCAATAATCCAGTCAGGAGATAGTAAAAGCCTGAATATGTATGGACGATGAACCAAAGTAGTGTACGTATGCAAAATTATCTCATGCATATTCATTGTGGATATCCTGAAAATCTAACTGGCTATCCTGAGGACTTGGTTAAGAACCACTGAGGTAACTGCGGGTAATCTCCTTCAGGGGTAAAGCTTTCAAATGTGTTCTAACCCTGTCCTTGAGCCACACCTAGCTTGTCAGGTCTTCAGGATAACCACAATGAATATGCATGAGATAGATTTGCATAGAATAGATAAAAATTTATGTCACACATATTCATTGTGGATATTCTGAAAGGTGACTCCACAGTGCAAGGCCAGCCGAAGGGAGACTGTAGGAGCTGTGCCAAGTCCTGAGCACATGGCAGAACAGTGAGCGGAGTAGAGAATGTGCTAGCAGGAAGAAGCGGAGAGAGGAGCAGAGAAGGCGGTGCTAGCAGGGGAAGAGGCGAGAGCTAACTCCGCCACCCCCGACGTCACCAGCCAAACTCTCCCCATAAAAGGGGACGAGCCAACGGCAGAGAGTCCACAGTGCAAGGCTAGCCAAAGGGAGACTGTAGGAGCTGTGCCTAGTCCGGAGCACATGGTAGAACAGTCCTGAGCACATGGCAGAACAGTGAGCGGAGCAGAGAGTGTGCTAGCAAGAAGAAGTGGAGGGAGGACCAGAGAAGGCGGTGCTAGCAGGGGAAGAGGCGAGAGCTAACTCCGCCCACCCCCGACGTCACCAGCCAAACTCCCCCCCTAAAAGAGGCGAGCCAACGGCGCGCAGCCATTCGGCATGCGGCGAAGGCCTTAGCGAGAGCGCCTTTGCAAAGGGCCTCAAGAAGGGCATCAAGGAAGGGCTATCAACTTTAGCTGGTCTCTTAACTTCTACAACTAGCTAATTAACCAATTGACTTCAGTCTTTCTTCAACTTTCTTCCAAGTCTTTCAACTTTCTATTTTCTATCTAACCAACAAGCAACTAAACCTTTCACACTTAACAGGCGGACCACACCAATCACTCTATCCCCAAACCATTTTAACAGGCACACCACACTATCCTCTAACATTTAATCAGACTGACCTCACTAGCACACTAACAAGCAGGCAACCTTAACTGACAATTAACTAACTACTCTATCTCCCAGACCAAGAACTAACTAGTTACCTCTATCCCTCCAACCTCAACACTTTCTGACAACACCTAACAGCCCCCATCCTAACAAGTATAAAAAAAAACAAACACCAACTTTTATAAATGGCAGGTAGAACTAGAAGCAGCAAGACTTCTATCAAGACAGGCAGTCCAGTCACCGAAAGTAACCAGGGAATGGCTACGGTCTTCGTACAGATGGAAGGGAAGCCAGGACGGAGGACAGAGGTCTCTGTACAGACCGAGGCCATCCCCTCAAAGATGTCTACAGTCTCCACACAGATGGAAGGAATGGATCAGCCAGACGAAAGCCTTTTGCTAGAGCTGAGGAGCCTGAGAGAGGAGGTTCAGCGCTTAAGATGTATCCGAGATGATGAGACCTTTATCGATGGAGTCATCCAGGAGCTGTCTCAGATCGCCGAACAGGAACCTGACAAGACCATTCTAGAGACACCCAAAGCATCCAAACCTGCAAACTTGAGACCAACCGTCGGAATACAGGAAGTGGCTGGGGACGCTGATTCCTGGCAGCTGGTGACTTCCTCCACAGGAAAACGGAGAAGACCTTATTCTGTCTCTTTCTCTCACATACAGGGCGGCTCTACATCGACACCACAAATCACCCTGAGGAACAGATACCAGCTGCTACAGGAAGGTCCTGACAACGAGAAACAGGAAGTTGTTCAGCAGACGGTTCCAGTTCTGGAGTCAACAGATCGGCCCACCCCTAAGAAGCGCAGAGTGGTGGTCATCGGGGATTCGCTGCTGAGGGGCACCGAGGGTCCAATTTGTAGATCAGACCTGCAATCAAGAGAGGTCTGCTGTTTGCCAGGGGCCAGGATCCGGGATGTAACCGCTTGCCTGGACAGACTCATCAAGCCCCGTGTCCACTTCCCCATGATTCTCATCCACGTCGGAACCAACAACATCGTCAGAGCACCCCGGAGAGCATACCTGAAGACTTCAGAGCCCTGGGTGAGAAGCTGAGGAGTATGGATGCGCAGGTGGTCTTCTCCTCGATCCTCCCAGTAAGGGGCAAGGGCAGTGCCAGGGAGGATTGCATCAAGAGGGCAAACGACTGGCTGCAGGGATGGTGCAAGGAGATGAACTTTGGGTTCTTGCACCATGGAGAGGCATTGCAAGGACTACAGGGACCAGACTGGTTACACCTGACCAGAAGAGGGAAGAACGGACACCGTCTAGCCCGCCTACTACACAGGACTTTAAACTAGATAAGTTGGGGGAGGGTACGGGCACAACCTACCTGGCGAGCTAAGCTGCCAATACTTTTTTGAGACTAAGGTAAGTAAACACCGATCTGGGTCAGGGGAGAGTATACACACTTTCGAGTCTGGGGTTGGCTCACATTATAATTCTGGGTCACATTGTAATTCTGGGTCTAAGGGGAGTACACATTGTAATTCTGGGTCTAGGGGGAGTACACATTGTAATTCTGGGTCCAGCGAGAGAACACACATTTCAAATTGTACTAAAGGAGTTCAAGTAGCCCAAGTGGGAATACCCCCACAGGGTACACACTTTCCGAGTCTGGGATAGGAACACACTGTAGTTCTGGGTCTGGGGAGTCCGGGATAGGTGCACGTTGTAACTCTGGGTCTAGGGAAAGTACAAAACATGCGAATAATGCTAAAGGTGTCCAAGTAGCTCAAGCGGGAACATCCCCACTGAGACGTAACAAACATACAACATGGAGGGCTATGTATGTAAACGCCCACAGTCTGGGAAACAAGATCCTGGAATTAGAAACAGAAATGAGGAATGCCGACCTGGATGTCGTGGCGATATCTGAGACCTGGCTCACGGACTCCCACGGGTGGGACATGGTCATACCGGGTTATAACTTGCTTCGCCGGGACAGGGAGGGCAAAATGGGAGGAGGTGTAGCATTATATACTAAAGATGACATTAAGGTCACCAGAATCACAGATGTCCACTACACTGGGGAATCCCTTTGCGTAAATTTGGCCAGAGGGAGGGACAAATGCCTGTATCTTGGTGTAATATACAGACCCCCAAGACAGCAGGATGACCTAGATATGGAATTAATCGGATATATAGAGAATATCACCTTGCGTGGGGACACAGTATTGTTAGGTGACTTCAACATGCCTGATGTGGATTGGGACACGCTTTCCTCTGCTTCTGGCAGCAGCAGGAGGCTATTAAACTCTATGAAGGGAGCAAGACTCAGGCAACTGGTGTTGGAACCAACAAGGGATCAGGCAATACTGGACCTGATACTTACCAATGGAGAAAGTGTCACAGAGGTCTCGGTGGGCGACACATTGGCCTCCAGTGACCACAACATGGTATGGTTCAATCTCAGGAAAGGTTTCACTAAATCTAACACACTGACCAAGGTCCTCAAATTCAAGGACACAAACTTCAAAGAAATGGGAGACTTCGTTCACCAGGCGCTACAAAGCCAAGCAGAAACCGATAACGTGGAAGAAATGTGGTCGACTTTGAAAGCCACCATACAAGAAGCAACAAACCGCTATGTTAAATCAGTAAGTAAACGGCGAAGGAACAATAAGCCACAGTGGTTCTCTGCGGAGATTTCGGACCTCATCAAGGAGAAGAAAAAAACATTCATCTCTTACAAACAATCAGGGAAACAGGACTCTAGGGAAGTCTATCTGGCCAAGTCAAAAGCCGTCAAAACAGCAGTTAGGGAGGCCAAATTTCACATGGAGGAGTCTCTAGCGAAGAACATCCAGAAAGGAGATAAATCCTTCTTCAGGTACATCAGTGACAGAAATAAGAATTCAGGCGGGATAGTACGTCTTAGGACTCGGAAAAAGCCCAACTGTTAAATGAATACTTCTGCTCAGTCTTCACCCGCGAGGTGCCAGGACTCGGCCCTCAGCTACAGACAAGGGTTGACGCAGATGATCCATTTAGTAATTTCGAGTTTACACCCAGTGGTGTCTAATGCGAGCTGTCAAAGCTTAAGGTTAACAAGGCAATGGGGCCTGACAACCTACACCCCAGGGAGTTGTGTGATGTCTTGGCGGAACCGCTATCCGCGCTCTTCAATTTCTCCCTTAGTACGGGTAACGTCCCGTTGGACTGGAAGATGGCTAACGTCATTCCACTCCACAAGAAAGGCTCCAAGATGGAGACAGCAAACTACAGACTGGTGAGTCTCACATCAATAGTGTGCAAACTAATGGAAACTCTAATCAAACGCCAATTGGATACGATCCTGAACGAGGAGAATCTACGGGATCCCCATCAACATGGATTTACTAAGGGGAGATCCTGCCAATCTAACCTGATCAGCTTCTTTGACTGGGTGACGAGGAAGCTGGATGTTGGGGAGTCCCTGGACATAGTATACCTGGACTTCAGTAAAGCATTCGATAGCGTACCACACCGCAGGTTGCTGAGCAAGATGAGTTCTATAGGTTTGGGCGACACATTGACGAAATGGGTTGGGAACTGGCTTGGAGGTAGGCTTCAGAGGGTAGTGGTGAACGGCACCCCATCCGAAGTGACGGAGGTAATCAGTGGAGTGCCGCAGAGCTCGGTCCTGGGCCTGATCCTATTCAACATCTTTATAAGAGACTTGGCAGAAGGGCTGCGAGGTAAAATAACATTATTCGCCAATGATGCCAAACTAAGCAATGTAGTGGGTAAAAGCACAACAGACATAAATTCAATGTCCGACAACATGATGCATGACCTACTCCTACTGGAGCGCTGGTCTAGGTCCTGGCAACTCAGCTTCAATGCCAAAAAATGCAAAGTCATGCACCTGGGCAGCCAAAATCCATGCAAGACTTACACCCTTAATGGCGAGATACTAACAAGAACTGAAGCAGAACGAGACTTAGGGGTGATCGTCAGTGAGAACATGAAGACTGCCAATCAAGTGGAGCAAGCTTCATCCAAGGCAAGGCATATCATAGATTGCATACGCAGGAGTTTTTTCAGCCGTAAGCCTGAAGTCATTATGCCATTGTATAGATCCATGGTGAGGCCCCACCTGGAATATTGTGTGCAATTCTGGAGGCCGCATTACCGTAAGGATGTGCTGAGACTGGAGTCGGTCCAGAGAATGGCCACCCGGATGGTCTCGGGACTCAAGGATCTCCCGTACGAGGAACGGCTGGATAAGTTGCAGCTGTACTCACTCGAAGAACGCAGAGAGAGGGGTGACATGATCGAGACATTCAAGTATCTCACGGGCCGCATCGAGGTGGAAGAAGATATCTTCTTTTTCAAGGGTCCCGCGGCAACAAGGGGGCATCTGTAGAAAATCAGCGGCGGGAAACTGCACAGGGATACCAGGAAATTCTTTTTCACTGAAAGGGAGGTTGATCGCTGGAATAGTCTTCCACTTCAGGTTATTGAGGCCAGCAGCATGCCTGATTTTAAGGCCAAATAGGATAGTCACGTGGGATCTATTCACAGAGAAAGGTAGGGGAGGGTCATTGGGGTGGGCAGACTAGATGGGCCGTGGCCCTTATCTGCCGTCTATTTCTATGTTTCTGTGTTTCTATGTAAATGTATCCTGAGGTCTGGGTTGAGAACCTCTAGTTTTGCTCGACCTGTGACAGCAACGAACCTCACTCCTAAGCTAGTCCATGTAGAGAAGTGTATTGCAAACTGTGTGCCGTGGCACACCAGTATGCATCCTAAGATTTCAGGTGTGCCGTGACACACTAGAGAGGAGGAGAGGCACCAGCACTGGCTGACTCTCAACAGGATATAAGAACATAAGAACATAAGCAGTGCCTCTGCTGGGTCAGACCAGAGGTCCATCATGCCCTGCAGGATGTGTAGCACTAGTGCACTTTCTTTACATAGAGGTGAAAGTTCCAAGCTCATCACCTACGTTGGCCGGTTAGCTTAGCTGGTTAGAGCATGGTGCTAATAATGCCAAGGTCATGGGTTCAATCCCCATAAGGGCCACTTTTACTCCTTGAAAACTTCCCCAGGTGCTTCTTAGTGGGTAAGTGTGGTTGTCTGGAGGCCTCAGCAAAGCTTCCCTTGAAAGCGCATGAAACAGAAATGCCTCACACAGGTGACATAGGACCAGTTCAATCATCCTTGGTTTACTGATTTGTAGCAGTTGGTGGGAAAACTAGGTGCTAGTAAGCTTTTTTTTCCCTTCTTCTTCTTCTCACCCTCCCCCCCCTACCCCCTCCCTGTGGTTATTTCTATGGCATCTTCATTTCCACGAT